>NC_079205.1:20376391-20592311 GCF_026745355.1 Beta vulgaris subsp. vulgaris | reverse complement strand
AGGATGGATCTTCGTGTGTCAATGATGTTGTCTGTATTTTGTATCTTGTGGGCTAGGAAGATTATATTATTATCATAACTATTACTGGTAAGTTTTAAGAATTGTATTCTCAAACACTATTTAAGCTAATTATTATATTAGTGGGCCATAATCCACAAGTTTGAGTCCAGTTTTCGCTATCAATTATAAGGATATGTTTAAATGAGGTTATGAATTTTCGGGGCGTTACATCCATGTTCCTGCAATGCTTTCAATTTGGCTAAGCGATTTCTCACAGTTTCACTATCTATCAATTTAGTAGTATTTAAATAAGTCATCTTATATTTATTTTTAAAAGTCGTCTAATTCATTTTATAGATTTCTAAAGTATTCTATTTTACATATCATAACTAATAATTATGAAAAAAAAACAACCATAATGTGTCGAAATTATACTCATTATGATTGTGCGCTAAGCTCTTCCCGTTGATAAAGTTTCTTTTAAAACTATATGAGAAAGACACGCGCCACATGTACGTTATTTGGAATGCATTTAAAAATATTAGTGTAAATAGCTTCTACAATGAATACACTAAAGTTAAGAAATTAGCTTTAAATCAAACATCACTAAATCCTAATTAGTTGTAGAAAAGTGTGCCATAATAAAACAAGATATCGACTACATAACAAGACTATAGATATATATATATATGTGGCATGTGAAAAAAACATTTGAAATTGAGGGTACGTTAGCTAGGCATTGAAATGTTCAGAGTATGCATAAAGTGTCTAGACATTAGTCTGTGTATAAAACAGTGCAGAAAAATAAAATCTAGGTGGCAACCTAATTCTCACATGAGCTAGAAATGCGAAAGAGTTTGTAGTCAAATTCGTAAAATTTTGATTTTCTCATTCTGCACTTATTATACCTAAGGACAATATGAGCGAGATAGAGTTAATATTCGAAGCAGGTCCGGGAGAAAAGCAAAGACAATAGCTGTTATAAAATGTCTATACTTAGTAACTATTTTTGTGTTAGTGTGTTTAGATACAAATATAAAATGTCAATTTTAAAAATAAGCTTAATCTAATATTTTCATGCATGCAAGAAGAAATTACTTTGTTTCATAAATTGTTTAGCTCACCCTTATTTTACTACTTTTGATAGCCCACTTCCTAATATTCTACTCTTTTGTACTACTAGCCATCAATTAGTCCACACGTTAAATAGACAATGTTAGATAAAGTGACAACGACTGGTTATCCATACTAATATATTAAAAGGCGTTCCTAAATGTGGCACTGTGCCACGTGCGCTCTCCCTAAATCATTTTACTCCATGTAATCCTCATGAAATAAAAACTAGAAATTGCATAGCATAAGGTTTGATCTCATGACCTCAAGGTCATATATTAAAGTCTTAACCACTAGACCAAGTGATATTTGGTGTTATTATTTTAAAGCATAATATTAATAAATGAAAATTCTCCTTACCCGACCCGGAGCATAGCCCGGGCCTAATAACTAGTTGTGCTCCTAAAAGGCGCACACTATGAGAACATATATGTATTGCATTTACTCTACACTTAGTATATTATATACACATTTGGATACTTTAAAATTGAGTTAATTTATTATACATCTATTTGCAAAAACCTATTTAGAATAATGTTTACTTTCTAAACTAAAGGTAACTACACATTCATATTCGCAAGATCAAGTGGTGTTTTCAAACCAAACAAGCCTTTTATTTTAACAAATGTAACTGTTTATATTTCCTCTTAATCGTAACACTTTTACATACTATTTAAATTGTTACGATACTACCTGTGAACTTCGTAATATTAGATTGAACTTTAAGATAAATCTACGTAACGATGTACATATAAATACAATTCTGTTTGCAAACCTTTACGTCATTACACAAATACTCTTGCCAATCCTTTTGACCGACATTTGACTACCAAGAACCGAATCACCCTTATTTAACTCACTTTCCCTCTTACTAACGCATAAAACCTATTCGACCCAAAAAAAACCCTCCATCATCTTTCCTCCTCCTCCCTCTCTGGTCATCCTATGCCCTGAAGCTCTGACCTCCCCTCCTCCCTCTCATATCATCTTCTAGGCCTAAAAAAAAAGCTATGATAAACACGAAAAGACTGAAGAAGTAGTCGTTGCTGCAAAATCTAAGCAACAGAGTGATATATATTTACTCTTCTTGCCAATTTGATTTGTGATGGCAGCCCATTTGCCTGGAAGATGTTTTATTCCGGCGAAGCTGCTAGCCTCCTCAGCCACAAATCCTACGGAACATTGGAAGGTCATGAAGACCACCAAGGAAATGTTTTACACACCCTCTTGTAAGGCTATGTTCAGTTCACCTTATTTTTGCTTATTTCATATCTAATCAGATCAGATCAGATCAGAAAAAATAAGTTCAGATCAGATCAGATCAGAAAATATAAGTTCAGATCAGATCAGATCAGAAAAAATAAGTTCAGATCATATCAGATCAGAAAAAATAAGTTCAGATCAGATCAGATCATATCAGATCAGATCATGCTTATATTTAAAAACTCATTATTACTATTAAATATCTTTCATTACATATTAGTAAAAATTATATACTAATTGAACATTAATTAATAAAATACTCATCGAGACGAATCAAACAAGACCCCGCATGACTATATTTTTTTTATATATTGAGAAAAATCTAAAAGATTCTCTCTAATTGTGAATAGTGTCAAGATTCTAAGTGAGAAAGATAAAAAATACAAAGGAGTATTATTATTTACTAGTACGTTTGTTCAAAAGGATTATTATTGTTGTTGTTGTACTTATTAATTATTGATATTGGTAATTATTATTAATCTTGTTGTTACCATTATAAATGTCATTGTTATCATTATATTAAGTTATTTTGTTGTTTTTAAATAATAGAAAATTAAAAGCCACGTGTTAAGAATATAAGATTGACGCAAAAATAAGACATATATAAAATATTATAGCTCAAATCCATGACAACGAAACTACTAAGTTCGGATTACATTTCAAAATAAGCTAAGTGTGAGATACAAATTATAAATTTAGATTCGGTACACCTCTTCCTACTGAATTCCAAATATCTCTTGCTATTTGAAGTTGCACGCTATTTATTTCTTTTATGCGCAAGTCATAGTTGCTTGTATATCTTATTTTATTTTATATTGAAAAAAAAGAGTTAAGTCTGCTAACTTCTCAAGTGTGAAACATTTTTTTAAGGGAAAGTGTGAAACATTATATAAGTGCTCTTATAAATTAATGACTTGAGTTATATAATTATTTCTAGTAATAATAATTACTATTATGATTATAATAATAATAATTATTATTATTAATAAAAGTTGTGTAAAAGTTGTAATAGAAATAGAATGATAATAATAGTAATACTATAAAGAAGATCTTATATTGTATTGCATAATAATGAATTGCAAAGTAATAATATAATAGTAATAATATATTTTATAAAAGAAAACATATTGTAAATCAGATCAGTTCAGATCAGATCAGATCAGACCAGACCAGATCAGAAAAAATAAGTTCAGATCAGATCAGATCAGAAAAAATAAGTTCAGATCAGATAAGATAAGTTCAAATCAGAAAATTTCAGGTGAACTAAACATAGCCTAAGTCTCCCTACCACCCACCTCGAACTAGGGTTTCCGGTAAAAAGGGAAAAGTAAAGGAAACCCAAAAAAGTAACCCAAAAATGTTCAAGAGAAGAAGAAAAAACACCCACCAATTATCTCTAAGAAAAAATCACCAACCACAAAGAATGGCAAATCAAAAATTAGTGAAGTGGAAGCGGTTATTGAAGATGATTCAGATGAAGATCCAAACTTGCCATGGGATGGAATGTATATTGGGGATGGTTCATTTGTGGAAGGAACCAAGTGCTAAGATATGTATTGTGAGGGTCCGGATGGAGAATTCCGCCTTCGAACGGTGTATGCAAAAATATTATGCCGATGGAGGACACAATACCCTGCAAGCCCTTACTGTGAGAGGAAAGATTTGGCATGAGGTTCCACCATTTTCCCGCTCTACTTAGTTATTCTATATAGCTTTATTAGTTTACACATTTATGCAAAACTTGTTGTTTCATTAAACCTAATCAAGCTTGTTCAATTATGAATTTTGTGAATGAATCAGTGTGTATTGCTTAAAGGAAACTATAAACTGCAATGTATGATCAATTGTTGTTGTTATTGAGAATTGTATGATTAATGTGTGGCATTGGGGTGATTCGACAATGTGAGAGAAATTGTCTTTAGTGAAAGACCTTGTCATGTTTCTATAAGATTATAGACTATTTGAGACTTTTATTGACTTCGTATGGCTACAACTCAAGTGCTTAGAATTGATTAGCTGAGATTCATAATAATTGATCATTGTAGCTAAAACGAAAAGTTAGGTGATGCTTTGTGGGTTTGAAAATGATTAGCTAACTTTGAAGCTTTTTTAAGGGGAAACAATAGCTATTGTGAAGTATTTGCCAAAACAAAGCTTGATATGTTTTTGCCACAAACTTAAATAGAAGTCTTCCTCCCCTGTTAGAAGTGTAATTGTTTTCTAAACTATTGTGAAGTATTAAAAGAAAGATATTATCATATGTAGTCTTGTTAGATATATTTCAATATATTTCATCTATTTCTTTTCAATCCCACAAGCTAGCTTATCATCATTCTAACCATTTGAAACATGGTTTCTTGTAGCTTGGAGACTGCCCACAACAGCTATTGAACAAGGAAGAATACAGGATCATTAATTTTGCCATCACCCATGCTCGTCGGCCGCTAAATTGCCTATGCTTCTGTCTTTTTTGAGAACTATATCAGTAAATATGTAGCTTCTAAATTAATATGGAACTTTGTATGAATTAGTAGGTGTACGTGCATCTTTTGCAAGCTTAGCCAACAGGACAACCTAATGTAAGGAGAAGAAAATTTCAAAAACATTTCTAAAGTTCAAACCGTTTATGGAAATGCTTCATTTTCAAACTCATCCTCAATACTTTCTATTTGTCTTCTTTCTCTTAAAATTCATTAGCATCTTGCCTACGTTGTTCTAGACAAAAGTCATTAGGCTTACAATATAAAAGTAATTAGACTTTAATATGTACTACATTCCTACGTAAAATTGACGATTATTACAAAGTTGTTAAATTGCGCAATTTCTAGGATACATATGGCACAACAAACATATATTTACACTTTGTTTCAGATCATGAAAAAACGGACATTAGGCTACTTTCACCTAACCGTCTACGGATATCACAATGTTACTATTTTGGGCGTCGCACGCCTATATGTGTAGCTTCTGAATTAATATGCAAGTTTGTATAGAATTAGTAGGTGTACGTGCATCTTTTGCAAGCTCAGCCAACAGGACAACCTAATGTAGGGATAAGAAAATTACAAAAACATTTCTAAAGTTCAAACCGTTTATGGAAATGCTTCATTTTCAAACTCATCCTTAATACCTTCTATATCTGCCTTCTTTGTCTTAAAATTCATTAACATCTTTCCTACGTTGTTCTAAACAAAAGTCATTAGGCTTACAATATAAAAGTAATTAGACTTTAATATGTATTATATTCCTACGTAAAATTGACGATTCTTACAAAGTTGTTAAATTGCGCAATTTCTAGGATACACATGCCAGAACAAACATATATTTACACTTTGTTTCATATCGTGAAAAAACGCACATTAGGCTACCTTCACCTAACCATCTACGGATATCACAATGTTACTATTTTGGGGCTCCGTGCGCTTATGTGCGTGGAGCAACAACTAGTCCACTAAAAAAAAATAGTGGGTCTTTAATATATTTAATTTCGGTATATTGATCCGACTTCGAAACCATTAAAATATATTGACGTTCTCGGTTGTCGTACGATCTGGTATGGATCAAGCACCACTACCTACATTCAACAGATATGGATGTGAATGTCGTTCTTACCAAGATAAGTACTCAGTAGAGCAAGCCGGCGGTTCTGAACCCATCTCAAATATCTCTAAGTATAGACAATTACTTGTTGTACACAAAATAATATTTGTTTAATAACAATAATAAAAAAATAAAATATTAGTATTATTACCTGTCGGGAACGAGAACCACCCCGACTCACAATGGACAGCAGAAGATTGCACAACATACTTTCCCTTGCTAGGCCTAGATGCTGACTATGGAGCAATAATAGGAACAAGTATAGTCTGCATACAACCTAACTGCCGCAAACACCGATCAGGCATATAAGGCTCGATAAATCCCGATACCGAATGGTGCCCCTGTATAATGTTCTCCGGATGGTGGTCGGATCAAAATCATGACCATAAGGCAACCAATCCACCTGCAATTTTTACAAATATCAGTAACCTTATTTAATGAAATGCAAGTATAGAAAAAACTCATAATAATAGTACATAAAAATTAACTTACATCTTCTGCTGTTAGTGTGTCTAGCTGTCTCCTGATAGAACAAAGACGGTCATGAGACCTCTTCTCTAGGTACACAGTCCAACTCTGCGCGCGTGGACCTCCCCCAGCACTAATATGTTGTGCGCGTGGCCTGAAGCATGGAAAGTACTCATAAATCCATGCCTGGAGTAAAGTCAAACAGCCGCTGATCCCGACTGTGGAGGTCCGACTAGCCTCACCCAACTGACGATACAAATACGCAAGTGTAGCTGACCCCCAGGAGAACGTGTGAACGATATCTGGAGACTTGGGCTCAACAAGGTTAAATGGTCTCAACCTCGATCCACTCTTATTTGTGAGCAAACAGCACCTTAGAACCAACCATATAATACCCGTCAGTTCTTTCTCCAATGGAGCAGGTGGCTCTACGTCTGACAGAATATCAGGAACCCCTTGTGCAATAATAGCACCATTTTTCCAAAATGGACTCCCGAGGTCTTCAATTGTCCTACCGATCGAGCCAGCAACCAAACCCCTAAGAGCACCAGTCGGAGTGGTGTCATGAACCGTGCACCCCTCAAATGGAAGATGCAATATATGCCACACGTCATGCATAATGATCGTCATCTCCCCAAATGGTAGGTGAAAAGAACTCATATCAGGCTGCCACTGCTCCACAAATGCTGAAATTAAGGGCGCATCATTGTGCGTGAACATAGTATAGAGACATCCTACGAACACGAGCCTGTATTGGTGGAGGCAACTCCCTAGCCCACGTCCTCAAACGTGTATAAATCTTATCTCAGGTCTGACACCTCAAGAGAATTCTATCCCCCCTCCCAGATCTCCATAGCTACATGTCCACCAAAACTAGGGATAATAGACCCAACCATAGGTCCTCCTGCAACTGGACCTGTGACCTTCCAACTAAGGTCATCGACATCTTTCCCCTTTCCCCTTTCGACTCTCAACAGTCGATGAACTCCCCTCGCCGCGAATAAACAGCCCACCCCTATCTTTACGAACATTCCAACGATCATCAACTGTAGGGTCTGGATCTCTCTCTAACTCTCACATAAATGCATCATAAACATCATCATCATAAAAGAACATCAGAATCCACCTCACGTGTACCCGGGTCATCCTCCCCCTCATCCATCTCATGATGCTCCAGCATCGTACGACCCATCAACCCCCTCATCGTGTAACCGAAGCTGACTTCGCATACCAGTCGGGTTCATCCGCATCCTCCTAACTGAAGCGGAAACACCATGTGAGTGCGGATGACGCGGCCCTGAATCTCAATACTTGCACAATTACAATGAATTTTTGTTTCCAATTTAAGACCAGGTGGAATAGTTTATGGTGGCTTAGTTGTGACAAAATGCATATAGGAAAATCAATTTACAGATATTCCACATTAAAAAATAATTGTACAATTAAGGCAGCGGTTTTTTTGTTGTTTTTTTCCTCTTATTAAGGTAAGGATTAAGGAGAATTTTCTTATAAAAAGGGGAGAAATAAATAATTCTTCTTGTAAAATTGGAGAATTAAACTGTTGTATAATATGAGCACTAAAAGAGGGGGGGTGAATTATAGTGAGAGAATAAGCACTACTTTTTGCGGAATTAAAAGTAAACTTGGGAACAAACAATGGGAACACAAGAGATTTTACGAGGAAAAACTTCCTAGGCCTAGTAGGAAGAAACAACCTCGACCACAAGGGATTTTAAACAACTTTCCACTATAATAGGCCAAAACAACTCTGATTACAACCTATTACTTTTCTCTCGATTCTCAACTTAAGTCACTCAACTCAAGTTCCCAACGACAGTTCCCAACAACTGACGTTTTCTCTCAAACTTCACTCGAAGTTCCTTTCTCTTTCTCTTTCTCTTTCTCTTGCTTCACTCAAAGCTTTCTCACACTTACAAGAGTTCACTCAAACCCTTTTTCTCAAAAATACACTTTGTAAAACAATGGAAGAGTAATAAAAACTCGATTAATGTAAGTATGAATTCTCTTAAGGAAAGGCACTGACACTTTAGATAACTTAAGACAAATTAACTAAGTCAGACACATTTTGGTGTGACTAATAAAAGTCAGACACATTTTGGTGTGACTAATAAAAGTCAGACACAATTTTTCTCAAGTGAATTAGGCGTCTATTTATAGACTTTAAGACAAGACATGATTTCCACTAACTTAGACCATTATCACATGTTCTCCATGATTTCTAATTAATTAATTAAATTAAATTATTTATTCTAAGTCATGTCATCATCCACTAATCCATTACTTCATTCATAGAAGCAGTAACAAATACGTGGTTTTGCAAACTTGGAGAATAATTAATCTTATTTAATTTAATTAAATACTTGGAGGATAATTAACTTAGCCACTAAATCCACTAACTCCATAAACTTGAGCAGTAAATCATTTAGGCGTGTAAGCTAGAATTTAGGAAATAAATAAATAAAAATCCTTTAGCTAGTTTTTAGGAAAAATATCTTTTTCAAAATCTTTTAAAAAACCGGAAAACAGTTTTTATTTCAAAAAATCCGAAACATTTTAAAAACCGGAAATAATATATTTTCGAAAACTAAATCTTTTAAATAAAATATAAAAGATAAAATATATATTTTAAAAAGATAAGATTTGAAAATCAGTTATTTTAAAATCAGAAAATCTATTTAAAATCTTTTCCTAACAAACTTAAACTAACTTCCTAAAATTATGGATCTTAGTCAAATTATCCCTAAAAACTCTAACAACTATATTGGGCACACAATTACTTAGGCGCACAATATTAGTCACTTAGAAGTTCCTAAATTAGTTTTAAAGTCTTGTTCCCTAATTATTAAGTCTTGTTCCTAAGCCTTGTTCCTATAGTGCCAGGTCTGTTCCTTTCATGGGAACAGAACCAAGTTCCTTTGAGAATTCACCACGAACTTAATAAAGCTATTACTCAACCTTAACAAGAAGATTAATAAATACCCTAATGTATTCTAATCTTCATTCCATGCTTGATTCTTCATTTCTCGAACATCTTTACTTCGATCTTGATTAATTCTCCGCTTTAATCTTCAATCAAGTATTCTCTTAGCTCGAGCATGAATTACCTTGCAACAACATAAATAAAATATACTATGTCTTTTGTGGTTAGGTCATCTTCAAAACTCAAGGGTCAACAATTTCCCCCTTTTTGAAGATGGCAACAAAAGGCATATACTAAAAATAATACATATAAGTCATATAAAAATAATTTTAACAAAGTATGTAACCAAGTTAAATTAAGTATTATAGACTCGTTATTTTATTTTGTAAAGTCGAAATATGAGAACATAATCCATGACAAAAAAAAATTTACTCTGATTTGCCTTATCTTTCCCCCTTTGGCATCTTCAAAAACATAGTCCACGATTTCAAAAAGATGAATATATTCACTAAACACATCACACCACCAAACTTGTAAGAAATAAGTTGGTTAGTATAAGCAAATAAAGCATTCAACTCTCAAAAACCGCAATCCAAGAATATTAGCCATTCATTTAGACGCACACATGCAAAAAGATCAAACTTAGAATTAAGCAAACCAAGAAGTTCCATTGTAGCATGATTAAAGGAGAAGAATAGAAAAGACAAATATTAAACAAAGTTCATGTTCCCACACAAAATAAAACAAGCTAAATGAGAAAAGTTTATGATTTAGGAGAGGGAGGTTGTTCTACTTTCCACCACATCATGAAGCTTTGCCATCACTTCTTGATGATTTTCGGCCATTGTATCATTTCCCTTGAGCACAATGTCTTCCAACTTCAACAATCGAGTTCATAGCTTGAATGGAGGAAGAAAGTTCACCAAGCCGAGCCATATCTCTTGTTGTCCATCCAAGGCTTTGTCAACTTTGCTCATAACCCCTTTTACCAACCCATTTAAATCCTTAGCTTCCGTAGCAAACTCCATCATTGCTTCCGAATGACCCATAACCAAGGAAAACAAAGAATCCAACCTTCTAGCATGAGCTAGAGTATATGTAGAACCAATGGTAGGATTTTGAGAAGTCGAGGGAGCTTGAGAAGGCTTGGGGTTTTCGGTTTGTTCCTTAGGTTTGGGAACAGCAGGTTGTTCCTCTAGAATGGGAACACCAACTGTTTCCTTAGCTTTAGGAACAGAACAGGAGGGTTTTGAGGTAGAGGGAGGGATAGAATCATCTTGTGGTGCTAGGGTAGAGGGTGAGGCAGATTTTTGTGGAGATGGAGGAAAAGGAGGATTGGTTTCCATGGGAACAGGAGTCGGTTCCCTAGAAGGAGGTAGGTTAGATTCATAATCTTCCCTATCAATCACCTTTACTTCATCTTCCTCACAACTTTCTTCGGCATCAAGATAGGAAAATTAAGCACTTTCATATTTTGAACCCTTTGACTAGCTCTAGTGCTCTTCATAACCGGTTTCACCACCTCATCAACCACCTTCTTCCCTTTCTTCTTAATTTCTTCTTTTTCTTTTTCAATTTTCTTTTCTTTTTGATTTTTCTTTTCTTTTTCTTTTTCGATTTTCTTCTCTTCAACTTCTTTTTCTTCTTCTTCTTCTTCCACTTCATCATCCACATCATCATCATCCTCATCATCATCAAGATTAGCACGCCCTTAATAACTTCTCCATTCACAACACAAACATTTAAGTTATTCAAGGCACGCACATTCAACATATTTCCCGTGGACACACTTATGGACTGAGTTCCCGAAATTTTCACTTTAAACTTAAGTAGAATTTCGGTTACTAAGGCTCCATAGCCAACAACAAATCCATTTTCAATGCAATGACTCAAATGTTGAATCATTAACGAAGGAAAGTTTATGTGTTTGTGAGAAGCAAGACAATGAATGTAAATTAAATCCAACATGCTAACTTGAGCACGTTTGGAAAGACGAGGCAATAAAGCTTTCTTGAGGATGTGAAACAAAATTTTGTGATAAGGGGAAAGAAGATTATGATCAAGAAATGTTTTTCCTTTTGACCCCATACTTAACAATCAATTGATCAAAGGAAATGTCCGAAAATGGATATGAACCACGTTGTTTCTTGAAATAAACATCTGTTCCTCTCACGGGAACACCAAGCATTTACCCAAATTTTAGCATTAAAATCAATTTGAGTTCCTTTCACCAAGGTGGAACAATTTCCTTCTTCATCCATGGAAAAGTTTTCACAAAATTCGTCCATCAATTTAGGAATCAAACTATTTCCATAACATTTCACAAAAAGATTTTCCCAACCTTGAAACTTAATCATATTAAGTAATTGACGAAAGTTTACTCTTTTGCACCAAGAAACATCAATAAAAAGTCCATGCACATACCTAGTTGCCGTGGAATTTTTTCGAACAACCGAGTTGTTCCTCTCTCGGGAACATCTGATTCCCCCTCACTAGTTGCATGAGCTTCTTCAACCTCCATTTCAACCGATTCTTCTTGTTTCTTCCTTTTCCTTAGAATTCTTGATGAAGAATTGGGAGAAATATCCATGGGTGTTGGTGATTCAATTTTAGAGGATGAAGGAGAGGGTTTTTCGGCTTTGTGGGAGGAGAGAGAGTGATGAAGTGTTTTTGGTAGTCATGTTTTGTGGAGTAATTTTCGGTTTTATGAGAAGGAAGGAAAAAAGATTTGTTTTGTTTTAAGGAAAGAATAACATAAAACCGTGTATTTACACGTGTTTAAGAAAAAAAATCTCAAAAAAATATCTTCAACTAACTTGAGAGATATAAGGAAAAATCAGATTTTTAGGAAATAAAATCTGAACAAATATTTTTGGTTTTTCGAATTTTGAAAAGAAAAAAAATCTAACTCTAATACGCTGGGAATTGGGAACAGCGTTTGGGAACAGTGAATGGAAACAATGAAATTTTGCTACTTTGGAACTCCATTAATTCTTTTAATCCTTTGTTATCACTTAAGGCATAGAATTGTCCTATGAACAATAAGGGGAATATTATTGGACATTGGTGAGCAGTTTTCAGACATTTTTACTTATACATATGAAATAATCATATAAGAATTGTGATGTATTTAAGCAAATAAAACATCAAAAATGCACATCAAGACATAATGCCAAAGAATTAACACAAAGGGGAATAATGTAGCAATCATTTCAATTTGATTAAGCCAAGTTCAAGTCTCAATTTCTCAAACCTATCTCTATTTAAGGGTTTTGTCAAGATATCTGCAATTTGACGTTCAGTCTCACAGAATTCCATTTTAATAAGACCCTTTTCAACATTATCTTTCAGAAAGTGATGCCTAATATGGATGTGTTTGACTCTTGAATGGTGTACGGGATCTTTAGAAATACTAATAGCACTAGTATTATCACAATAGATGGGAACACATTCAAAGTAGATTCCATAGTCACGTAGTTGTTGTTTTATCCATAGCATTTGGGAACAACATGCTGCTGCTGCAACATATTCAGCCTCTGCTGTAGATAAAGCAACTGTGTTTTGCTTCTTGGTGCTCCAAGAAACTAAACTATGACTAAGGAACTGAACCATACCTGATGTACTCTTTCTATTGACCAGATCTCCTGCATAGTCAGCATCCGCAAATCCTTTCAATTCAAAGGTATCACTCCTCGAATAGAATAGGCTTAAATCATCTGTTCCCTTGAGGTATCTTAGGATTCTCTTCACAGCTGTGAGATGAGATTCCTTTGGATTGGCTTGAAACCTTGCACATAATCCTACACTGAAAGCAATATCAGGACGACTTGCAGTTAGATATAGTAATGAGCCAATCATACCTCGATATTTGGTTTGATCCACACTTGTTCCTATAGAATCTTCATCCAATCTGGTTGAGATTCCCATAGGTGTATGATTAACTTTGGATGCTTCCAAACCATACTTTTTCAATAGTTCCTTTATGTACTTTTGTTGATGATGTAGATTCCTTCTTCTGTTTGCTTGATTTGCAACCCCAAGAAGAAGTTGAGCTCACCCATCATACTCATTTCAAATTCTTTACTCATGAGATTAGCAAAGTCCTTGCACAAAGATTCATTAGTGGCACCAAATATAATATCATCAACATATATTTGAACAACTAATAAATGTTTTCCTTTTGATTTTAAAAACAAGGTTCGATCCAATTTTCCTCTTTTAAACTCATTTTCAAGAAGGAACTTAGAAAGTCTTTCATACCATGCTCTTGGAGCTTGCTTTAACCCATAAAGAGCTTTGTCAAGCTAAAAAGCGTATGAAAGACTTTCTAAGTTCCTTCTTGAAAATGAGTTTAAAAGAGGAAAATTGGATCGAACCTTGTTTTTAAAATCAAAAGAGAAAACATTTATTAGTTGTTCAAATATATGTTGATGATATTATATTTGGTGCACTAATGAATCTTTGTGCAAGGACTTTGCTAATCTCATGAGTAAAGAATTTGAAATGAGTATGATGGGTGAGCTCAACTTCTTCTTGGGGTTGCAAATCAAGCAAACAGAAGAAGGAATCTACATCATCAACAAAAGTACATAAAGGAACTATTGAAAAAGTATGGTTTGGAAGCATCCAAAGTTAATCATACACCTATGGGAATCTCAACCAGATTGGATGAAGATTCTATAGGAACAAGTGTGGATCAAACCAAATATCGAGGTATGATTGGCTCATTACTATATCTAACTGCAAGTCGTCCTGATATTGCTTTCAGTGTAGGATTATGTGCAAGGTTTCAAGCCAATCCAAAGGAATCTCATCTCACAGCTGTGAAGAGAATCCTAAGATACCTCAAGGGAACAGATGATTTAAGCCTATTCTATTCGAGGAGTGATACCTTTGAATTGAAAGGATTTGCGGATGCTGACTATGCAGGAGATCTGGTCAATAGAAAGAGTACATCAGGTATGGTTCAGTTCCTTAGTCATAGTTTAGTTTCTTGGAGCACCAAGAAGCAAAACACAGTTGCTTTATCTACAGCAGAGGCTGAATATGTTGCAGCAGCAGCATGTTGTTCCCAAATGCTATGGATAAAACAACAACTACGTGACTATGGAATCTACTTTGAATGTGTTCCCATCTATTGTGATAATACTAGTGCTATTAGTATTTCTAAAGATCCCGTACACCATTCAAGAGTCAAACACATCCATATTAGGCATCACTTTCTGAAAGATAATGTTGAAAAGGGTCTTATTAAAATGGAATTCTGTGAGACTGAACGTCAAATTGCAGATATCTTGACAAAACCCTTAAATAGAGATAGGTTTGAGAAATTGAGACTTGAACTTGGCTTAATCAAATTGAAATGATTGCTACATTATTCCCCTTTGTGTTAATTCTTTGGCATTATGTCTTGATGTGCATTTTTGATGTTTTATTTGCTTAAATACATCACAATTCTTATATGATTATTTCATATGTATAAGTAAAAATGTCTGAAAACTGCTCACCAATGTCCAATAATATTCCCCTTATTGTTCATAGGACAATTCTATGCCTTAAGTGATAACAAAGGATTAAAAGAATTAATGGAGTTCCAAAGTAGCAAAATTTCATTGTTCCATTCACTGTTCCCAAACGCTGTTCCCAATTCCCAGCGTATTAGAGTTAGATTTTTTTCTTTTCAAAATTCGAAAAACCAAAAATATTTTGTTCAGATTTTATTTCCTAATAAATCTGATTTTTCCTTATATCTCTCAAGTTAGTTGAAGATATTTTTTTGAGATTTTTTTCTTAAACACGTGTAAATACACGGTTTTATGTTATTCTTTCCTTAAAACAAAACAAATTTTTTTTCCTTCCTTCTCATAAAACCGAAAATTACTCCACAAAACATGACTACCAAAAACACTATCACTCTCTCTCCTCCCACAAAGCCGAAAAACCCTCTCCTTCATCCTCTAAAATTGAATCACCAACACCCATGGATATTTCTCCCAATTCTTCATCAAGAATTCTAAGGAAAAGGAAGAAACAAGAAGAATCGGTTGAAATGGAGGTTGAAGAAGCTCATGCAACTAGTGAGGGGAATCAGATGTTCCCGAGAGAGGAACAACTCGGTTGTTCGAAAAAATTCCACGGAACTAGGTATGTGCATGGACTTTTTATTGATGTTTCTTGGTGCAAAAGAGTAAACTTTCGTCAATTACTTAATATGATTAAGTTTCAAGGTTGGGAAAATCTTTTTGTGAAATGTTATGGAAATAGTTTGATTCCTAAATTGATGGACGAATTTTGTGA
Organism: Beta vulgaris subsp. vulgaris; assembly: GCF_026745355.1. Classification (NCBI taxonomy): domain Eukaryota; kingdom Viridiplantae; phylum Streptophyta; class Magnoliopsida; order Caryophyllales; family Amaranthaceae; genus Beta; species Beta vulgaris. The sequence goes on along the minus strand of NC_079205.1, from coordinate 20,576,629 downwards.
AAACTTTTCCATGGATGAAGAAGGAAATTGTTCCACCTTGGTGAAAGGAACTCAAATTGATTTTAATGCTAAAATTTGGGTAAATGCTTGGTGTTCCCGTGAGAGGAACAGATGTTTATTTCAAGAAACAACGTGGTCATATCCATTTTCGGACATTTCCTTTGATCAATTGATTGTTAAGTATGGGGTCAAAAGGAAAAACATTTCTTGATCATAATCTTCTTTCCCCTTATCACAAAATTTTGTTTCACATCCTCAAGAAAGCTTTATTGCCTCGTCTTTCCAAACGTGCTCAAGTTAGCATGTTGGATTTAATTTACATTCATTGTCTTAGCTTCTCACAAACACATAAACTTTCCTCGTTAATGATTCAACATTTGAGTCATTGCATTGAAAATGGATTTGTTGTTGGCTATGGAGCTTAGTAACCGAAATTCTACTTAAGTTTAAAGTGAAAATTTCGGGAACTCAGTCCATAAGTGTGTCCACGGGAAATATGTTGAATGTGCGTGCCTTGAATAACTTAAATGTTTGTGTTGTGAATGGAGAAGTTATTAAGGGCCGTGCTAATCTTGATGATGATGAGGAGGATGATGATGTGGATGATGAAGTGGAAGAAGAAGAAGAAGAAAAAGAAGTTGAAGAGAAAAAATCGAAAAAAGAAAAAGAAAGAAAAATCAAAAAGAAAAGAAAATTGAAAAAGAAAAAGAAGAAACTAAGAAGAAAGGGAAGAAGGTGGTTGATGAGGTGGTGAAACCGGTTATGAAGAGCACTAGAGCTAGTCAAAGGGTTCAAAATATGAAAGTGCTTAATTTTCCTATCTTGATGCCGAAGAAAGTTGTGAGGAAGATGAAGTAAAGGTGATTGATAGGGAAGATTATGAATCTAACCTACCTCCTTCTAGGGAACCGACTCCTGTTCCCATGGAAACCAATCCTCCTTTTCCTCCATCTCCACAAAAATCTGCCTCACCCTCTACCCTAGCACCACAAGATGATCCTATCCCTCCCTCTACCTCAAAACCCTCCTGTTCTGTTCCTAAAGCTAAGGAAACAGTTGGTGTTCCCATTCTAGAGGAACAACCTGCTGTTCCCAAACCAAAGGAACAAACCGAAACCCCAAGCCTTCTCAAGCTCCCTCGACTTCTCAAAATCCTACCATTGGTTCTACATATACTCTAGCTCATGCTAGAAGGTTGGATTCTTTGTTTTCCTTGGTTATGGGTCATTCGGAAGCAATGATGGAGTTTGCTACGGAAGCTAAGGATTTAAATGGGTTGGTAAAAGGGGTTATGAGCAAAGTTGACAAAGCCTTGGATGGACAACAAGAGATAATGGCTCGGCTTGGTGAACTTTCTTCCTCATTCAAGCTATGAACTCAGATTGTTGAAGTTGGAAGACATTGTGCTCAAGGGAAATGATACAATTGGCCGAAAATCATCAAGAAGTGATGGCAAAGCTTCATGATGTGGTGGAAGAAGTAGAACAACCTCCCTCTCCTAAAACATAAACTTTCTCATTTAGCTTGTTTTATTTTGTGTGGGAACATGAACTTTGTTTAATATTTGTCTTTTCTATCCTTCTCCTTTAATCATGCTACAATGGAACTTCTTGGTTTGCTTAATTCTAAGTTTGATCTTTTTGCATGTGTGCGTCTAAATGAATGGCTAATATTCTTGGATTGCGGTTTTTGAGAGTTGAATGCTTTATTTGCTTATACTAACCAACTTATTTCTTACAAGTTTGGTGGTGTGATGTGTTTAGTGAATAATATTCATCTTTTTGAAATCGTGGACTATGTTTTTGAAGATGCCAAAGGGGGAAAGATAAGGCAAATCAGAGTAAATTTTTTTTTGTCATGAATTATGTTCTCATATTTCGACTTTACAAAATAAAATAACGAGTCTATAATACTTAATTTAACTTGGTTACATACTTTGTTAAAATTATTTTTATATGACTTATATGTATTTTTTTAGTATATGCCTTTTGTTGCCATCTTCAAAAAGGGGGAAATTGTTGACCCTTGAGTTTTGAAGATGACCTAACCACAAAAGACATAGTATATTTTATTTATGTTGTTGCAAGGTAATTCATGCTCGAGCTAAGAGAATACTTGATTGAAGATTAAAGCGGAGAATTAATCAAGATCGAAGTAAAGATGTTCGAGAAATGAAGAATCAAGCATGGAATGAAGATTAGAATACATTAGGGTATTTATTAATCTTCTTGTTAAGGTTGAGTAATAGCTTTATTAAGTTCGTGGTGAATTCTCAAAGGAACTTGGTTCTGTTCCCATGAAAGGAACAGACCTGGCACTATAGGAACAAGGCTTAGGAACAAGACTTAATAATTAGGGAACAAGACTTTAAAACTAATTTAGGAACTTCTAAGTGACTAATATTGTGCGCCTAAGTAATTGTGTGCCCAATATTGTTGTTAGAGTTTTTAGGGATAATTTGACTAAGATCCATAATTTTAGGAAGTTAGTTTAAGTTTGTTAGGAAAAGATTTTAAATAGATTTTCTGATTTTAAAATAACTGATTTTCAAATCTTATCTTTTTAAAATATATATTTTATCTTTTATATTTTATTTAAAAGATTTAATTTTCGAAAATATATTATTTCCGGTTTTTAAAATGTTTCGGATTTTTCGAAATAAAAACTGTTTTCCGGTTTTTTAAAAGATTTTGAAAAAGATATTTTCCTAAAAACTAGCTAAAGGATTTTTATTTATTTATTTCCTAAATTCTAGCTTACACGCCTAAATGATTTACTGCTTCAAGTTTATGGAGTTAGTGGATTTAGTGGCTAAGTTAATTATCCTCCAAGTATTTAATTAAATTAAATAAGATTAATTATTCTCCAAGTTTGCAAAACCACGTATTTGTTACTGCTTCTATAGAATGAAGTAATGGATTAGTGGATGATGCACATGACTTAGAATAAATAATTTAATTTAATTAATTAATTAGAAATCATGGAGAACATGTGATAATGGTCTAAGTTAGTGGAAATCATGTCTTGTCTTAAAGTCTATAAATAGCGCTATTCACTTAGAAATGTTCTGACTATAGTACAAATGTGTCTGACTTTATTAGTACAAAATGTGTCTGACTTAGTTAATTTGTCTTAAGTTATCTAAAGTGTCAGTGCCTTTCCTTAAGAGAATTCATACTTACATTAATCGAGTTTTATTACTCTTCCATTGTTTTACAAAGTGTATTTTTGAGAAAAAGGGTTTGAGTGAACTCTTGTAAGTGTGAGAAAGCTTTGAGTGAAGCAAGAAAAGAAAGAGAAGAGAAAGGAACTTCGAGTGAAGGTTGAGAAGAAAACGTCAGTTGTTGGGAACTGTCGTTGGGAACTTGAGTTGAGTGACTTAAGTTGAGAATCGAGAGAAAAGTAATAGGTTTGTAATCAGAGTTGTTTGGCCTATTATAGTGGGAAAGTTGTTTAAAATCCCTTGTGGTCGAGGTTGTTTCTTCCTACTAGGCCTAGGAAGTTTTTCCTCGTAAAATCTCTTGTGTTCCCATTGTTTGTTCCCAAGTTTACTTTTAATTCCGCAAAAAGTAGTGCTTATTCTCTCACTATAATTCACCCCCTCTTTTAGTGCTCATATTATACAACAGTTTAATTCTCCAATTTTACAAGAAGAATTATTTATTTCTCCCCTTTTTATAAGAAAATTCTCCTTAATCCTTACCTTAATAAGAGGAAAAAACAACAAAAAAACCGCTGCCTTAATTGTACAATTATTTTTTAATGTGGAATATCTGTAAATTGATTTTCCTATATGCATTTTGTCACAACTAAGCCACCATAAACTATTCCACCTGGTCTTAAATTGGAAAACAAAAATTCATTGTAATTGTGCAAGTATTGAGATTCAGGGCCGCGTCATCCGCACTCACATGGTGTTTCCGCTTCAGTTAGGAGGATGCGGATGAATCCGAACGTCCGACTGTATGCGAAGTCAGCTTCGGTTACACGATGAGGGGGTTGATGGGTCGTACGATGCTGGAGCATCATGAGATGGTGAGGGGGAGATGACCTACAGGTGAGAGTGATGTCTGATGTTCTTTTATGATGATGATGTTTATGATGCATTTATGTGAGAGTTAGAGAGAGATCCAGACCCTACAGTGATGATCGTTGAGATGTTCGTAAAGATAGGGTGGGCTGTTTATTCGCGGCGAGGGAGTTCATCGACTGTTGAGAGTCGAAAGGGGAAAGGGGAAAGATTCGATGACCTTAGTTGGAAGGTCACAGGTCCAGTTGCAGGAGACCTATGGTTGGGTCTATTATCCCTAGTTTTGGTGGACATGTAGCTATGGAGATCTGGGAGGGGGGATAGAATTCTCTTGAGGTGACCTGAGATAAGATTTATACACGTTTGAGGACGTGGGCTAGGGAGTTGCCTCCACCAATACAGGCTCGTGTTCGTAGGATGTCTCTATACTATGTTCACGCACAATGATGCGCCCTTAATTTCAGCATTTGTGGAGCAGTGGCAGCCTGATATGAGTTCTTTTCACCTACCATTTGGGGAGATGACGATCATTATGCATGACGTGTGGCATATATTGCATCTTCCATTTGAGGGGTGCACGGTTCATGACACCACTCCGACTGGTGCTCTTAGGGGTTTGGTTGCTGGCTCGATCGGTAGGACAATTGAAGACCTCGGGAGTCCATTTTGGAAAAATGGTGCTATTATTGCACAAGGGGTTCCTGATATTCTGTCAGACGTAGAGCCACCTGCTCCATTGGAGAAAGAACTGACGGTATTATATGGTTGGTTCTAAGGTGCTGTTTGCTCACAAATAAGAGTGGATCGAGGTTGAGACCATTTAACCTTGTTGAGCCCAAGTCTCCAGATATCGTTCACACGTTCTCCTGGGGGTCAGCTACACTTGCGTATTTGTATCGTCAGTTGGGTGAGGCTAGTCGGACCTCCACAGTCGGGATCAGCGGCTGTTTGACTTTACTCCAGGCATGGATTTATGAGTACTTTCCATGCTTCAGGCCACGCGCACAACATATTAGTGCTGGGGGAGGTCCACGCGCGCAGAGTTGGACTGTGTACCTAGAGAAGAGGTCTCATGACCGTCTTTGTTCTATCAGGAGACAGCTAGACACACTAACAGCAGAAGATGTAAGTTAATTTTTATGTACTATTATTATGAGTTTTTTCTATACTTGCATTTCATTAAATAAGGTTACTGATATTTGTAAAAATTGCAGGTGGATTGGTTGCCTTATGGTCATGATTTTGATCCGACCACCATCCGGAGAACATTATACAGGGGCACCATTCGGTATCGGGGATTTATCGAGCCTTATATGCCTGATCGGTGTTTGCGGCAGTTAGGTTGTATGCAGACTATACTTGTTCCTATTATTGCTCCATAGTCAGCATCTAGGCCTAGCAAGGGAAAGTATGTTGTGCAATCTTCTGCTGTCCATTGTGAGTCGGGGTGGTTCTCGTTCCCGACAGGTAATAATACTAATATTTTATTTTTTTATTATTGTTATTAAACAAATATTATTTTGTGTACAACAAGTAATTGTCTATACTTAGAGATATTTGAGATGGGTTCAGAACCGCCGGCTTGCTCTACTGAGTACTTATCTTGGTAAGAACGACATTCACATCCATATCTGTTGAATGTAGGTAGTGGTGCTTGATCCATACCAGATCGTACGACAACCGAGAACGTCAATATATTTTAATGGTTTCGAAGTCGGATCAATATACCGAAATTAAATATATTAAAGACCCACTATTTTTTTTTAGTGGACTAGTTGTTGCTCCACGCACATAAGCGCACGGAGCCCCAAAATAGTAACATTGTGATATCCGTAGATGGTTAGGTGAAGGTAGCCTAATGTGCGTTTTTTCACGATATGAAACAAAGTGTAAATATATGTTTGTTCTGGCATGTGTATCCTAGAAATTGCGCAATTTAACAACTTTGTAAGAATCGTCAATTTTACGTAGGAATATAATACATATTAAAGTCTAATTACTTTTATATTGTAAGCCTAATGACTTTTGTTTAGAACAACGTAGGAAAGATGTTAATGAATTTTAAGACAAAGAAGGCAGATATAGAAGGTATTAAGGATGAGTTTGAAAATGAAGCATTTCCATAAACGGTTTAACTTTAGAAATGTTTTTGTAATTTTCTTATCCCTACATTAGGTTGTCCTGTTGGCTGAGCTTGCAAAAGATGCACGTACACCTACTAATTCTATACAAACTTGCATATTAATTCAGAAGCTACACATATAGGCGTGCGACGCCCAAAATAGTAACATTGTGATATCCGTAGACGGTTAGGTGAAAGTAGCCTAATGTCCGTTTTTTCATGATCTGAAACAAAGTGTAAATATATGTTTGTTGTGCCATATGTATCCTAGAAATTGCGCAATTTAACAACTTTGTAATAATCGTCAATTTTACGTAGGAATGTAGTACATATTAAAGTCTAATTACTTTTATATTGTAAGCCTAATGACTTTTGTCTAGAACAACGTAGGCAAGATGCTAATGAATTTTAAGAGAAGAAGACAAATAGAAAGTATTGAGGATGAGTTTGAAAATGAAGCATTTCCATAAACGGTTTGAACTTTAGAAATGTTTTTGAAATTTTCTTCTCCTTACATTAGGTTGTCCTGTTGGCTAAGCTTGCAAAAGATGCACGTACACCTACTAATTCTATACAAAGTTCCATATTAATTTAGAAGCTACATATTTACTGATATAGTTCTCAAAAAAGACAGAAGCATAGGCAATTTAGCGGCCGACGAGCATGGGTGATGGCAAAATTAATGATCCTGTATTCTTCCTTGTTCAATAGCTGTTGTGGGCAGTCTCCAAGCTACAAGAAACCATGTTTCAAATGGTTAGAATGATGATAAGCTAGCTTGTGGGATTGAAAAGAAATAGATGAAATATATTGAAATATATCTAACAAGACTACATATGATAATATCTTTCTTTTAATACTTCACAATAGTTTAGAAAACAATTACACTTCTAACAGGGGAGGAAGACTTCTATTTAAGTTTGTGGCAATAGAACATATCAAGCTTTGTTTTGGCAAATACTTCACAATAGCTATTGTTTCCCCTTAAAAAAGCTTCAAAGTTAGCTAATCATTTTCAAACCCACAAAGCATCACCTAACTTTTCGTTTTAGCTACAATGATCAATTATTATGAATCTCAGCTAATCAATTCTAAGCACTTGAGTTGTAGCCATACGAAGTCAATAAAAGTCTCAAATAGTCTATAATCTTATAGAAACATGACAAGGTCTTTCACTAAAGACAATTTCTCTCACATTGTCGAATCACCCCAATGCCACACATTAATCATACAATTCTCAATAACAACAACAATTGATCATACATTGCAGTTTATAGTTTCCTTTAAGCAATACACACTGATTCATTCACAAAATTCATAATTGAACAAGCTTGATTAGGTTTAATGAAACAACAAGTTTTGCATAAATGTGTAAACTAATAAAGCTATATAGAATAACTAAGTAGAGCGGGAAAATGGTGGAACCTCATGCCAAATCTTTCCTCTCACAGTAAGGGCTTGCAGGGTATTGTGTCCTCCATCGGCATAATATTTTTGCATACACCGTTCGAAGGCGGAATTCTCCATCCGGACCCTCACAATACATATCTTAGCACTTGGTTCCTTCCACAAATGAACCATCCCCAATATACATTCCATCCCATGGCAAGTTTGGATCTTCATCTGAATCATCTTCAATAACCGCTTCCACTTCACTAATTTTTGATTTGCCATTCTTTGTGGTTGGTGATTTTTTCTTAGAGATAATTGGTGGGTGTTTTTTCTTCTTCTCTTGAACATTTTTGGGTTACTTTTTTGGGTTTCCTTTACTTTTCCCTTTTTACCGGAAACCCTAGTTCGAGGTGGGTGGTAGGGAGACTTAGGCTATGTTTAGTTCACCTGAAATTTTCTGATTTGAACTTATCTTATCTGATCTGAACTTATTTTTTCTGATCTGATCTGATCTGAACTTATTTTTTCTGATCTGGTCTGGTCTGATCTGATCTGATCTGAACTGATCTGATTTACAATATGTTTTCTTTTATAAAATATATTATTACTATTATATTATTACTTTGCAATTCATTATTATGCAATACAATATAAGATCTTCTTTATAGTATTACTATTATTATCATTCTATTTCTATTACAACTTTTACACAACTTTTATTAATAATAATAATTATTATTATTATAATCATAATAGTAATTATTATTACTAGAAATAATTATATAACTCAAGTCATTAATTTATAAGAGCACTTATATAATGTTTCACACTTTCCCTTAAAAAAATGTTTCACACTTGAGAAGTTAGCAGACTTAACTCTTTTTTTCAATATAAAATAAAATAAGATATACAAGCAACTATGACTTGCGCATAAAAGAAATAAATAGCGTGCAACTTCAAATAGCAAGAGATATTTGGAATTCAGTAGGAAGAGGTGTACCGAATCTAAATTATAATTTGTATCTCACACTTAGCTTATTTTGAAATGTAATCCGAACTTAGTAGTTTCGTTGTCATGGATTTGAGCATAATATTTTATATATGTCTTATTTTTGCGTCAATCTTATATTCTTAACACGTGGCTTTTAATTTTCTATTATTTAAAAACAACAAAATAACTTAATATAATGATAACAATGACATTTATAATGGTAACAACAAGATTAATAATAATTACCAATATCAATAATTAATAAGTACAACAACAACAATAATAATCCTTTTGAACAAACGTACTAGTAAATAATAATACTCCCTTTGTATTTTTTATCTTTCTCACTTAGAATCTTGACACTATTCACAATTAGAGAGAATCTTTTAGATTTTTCTCAATATATAAAAAAAATATAGTCATGCGGGGTCTTGTTTGATTCGTCTCGATGAGTATTTTATTAATTAATGTTCAATTAGTATAATTTTTACTAATATGTAATGAAAGATATTTAATAGTAATAATGAGTTTTTAAATATAAGCATGATCTGATCTGATATGATCTGATCTGATCTGAACTTATTTTTTCTGATCTGATATGATCTGAACTTATTTTTTCTGATCTGATCTGATCTGAACTTATATTTTCTGATCTGATCTGATCTGAACTTATTTTTTCTGATCTGATCTGATCTGATTAGATATGAAATAAGCAAAAATAAGGTGAACTGAACATAGCCTTACAAGAGGGTGTGTAAAACATTTCCTTGGTGGTCTTCATGACCTCTTCCAATGTTCCGTAGGATTTGTGGCTGAGGAGGCTAGCAGCTTCGCCGGAATAAAACATCTTCCAGGCAAATGGGCTGCCATCACAAATCAAATTGGCAAGAAGAGTAAATATATATCACTCTGTTGCTTAGATTTTGCAGCAACGACTACTTCTTCAGTCTTTTCGTGTTTATCATAGCTTTTTTTTTAGGCCTAGAAGATGATATGAGAGGGAGGAGGGGAGGTCAGAGCTTCAGGGCATAGGATGACCAGAGAGGGAGGAGGAGGAAAGATGATGGAGGGTTTTTTTTGGGTCGAATAGGTTTTATGCGTTAGTAAGAGGGAAAGTGAGTTAAATAAGGGTGATTCGGTTCTTGGTAGTCAAATGTCGGTCAAAAGGATTGGCAAGAGTATTTGTGTAATGACTAAAGTAAAGGTTTGCAAACAGAATTTGGTTATTTATATGTACATCGTTACGTAGATTTATCTTAACAGTTCAATCTAATATTACGAAGTTCACAGGTAGTATCGTAACAATTTAAATAGTATGTAAAAGTGTTACGATTAAGAGGGAAATATAAACAGTTACATTTGTTAAAATAAAGAGGCTTGTTTGGTTTGAAAACACCACTTGATCTTGCGAATATGAATGTGTAGTTACCTTTAGTTTAGAAAGTAAACATTATTCTAAATAGGTTTTTGCAAATAGATGTATAATAAATTAACTCAATTTTAAAGTATCCAAATGTGTATATAATATACTAAGTGTAGAGTAAATGCAATACATATATGTTCTCATAGTGTGCGCCTTTTAGGAGCACAACTAGTTATTAGGCCCGGGCTATGCTCCGGGTCGGGTAAGGAGAATTTTCATTTATTAATATTATGCTTTAAAATAATAACACCAAATATCACTTGGTCTAGTGGTTAAGACTTTAATATATGACCTTGAGGTCATGAGATCAAACCTTATGCTATGCAATTTCTAGTTTTTATTTCATGAGGATTACATGGAGTAAAATGATTTAGGGAGAGCGCCACGTGGCACAGTGCCACATTTAGGAACGCCTTTTAATATATTAGTATGGATAACCAGTCGTTGTCACTTTATCTAACATTGTCTATTTAACGTGTGGACTAATTGATGGCTAGTAGTACAAAAGAGTAGAATATTAGGAAGTGGGCTATCAAAAGTAGTAACAATAAGGGTGAGCTAAACAATTTATGAAACAAAGTAATTTCTTCTTGCATGCATGAAAATATTAGATTAAGCTTATTTTTAAAATTGACATTTTATATTTGTATCTAAACACACTAACACAAAAATAGTTACTAAGTATAGACATTTTATAACAGCTATTGTCTTTGCTTTTCTCCCGGACCTGCTTCGAATATTAACTCTATCTCGCTCATATTGTCCTTAGGTATAATAAGTGCAGAATGAGAAAATGTAGCAAAATTTTACGAATTTGACTACAAACTCTTTCGCATTTCTAGCTCATGTGAGAATTAGGTTGCCACCCTAGATTTTATTTTTCTGCACTGTTTTATACACAGACTAATGTCTAGACACTTTATGCATACTCTGAACATTTCAATGCCTAGCTAACGTACCCTCAATTTCAAATGTTTTTTTTCACATGCCGACATATATATATATATCTATAGTCTTGTTATGTAGTCGATATCTTGTTTTATTATGGCACACTTTTCTACAACTAATTAGGATTTAGTGATGTTTGATTTAAAGCTAATTTCTTAACTTTAGTGTATTCATTGTAGAAGCTATTTACACTAATATTTTTAAATGCATTCCAAATAACGTACATGTGGCGCGTGTCTTTCTCATATAGTTTTAAAAGAAACTTTATCAACGGGAAGAGCTTAGCGCACAATCATAATGAGTATAATTTCGACACATTATGGTTGTTTTTTTTTCATAATTATTAGTTATGATATGTAAAATAGAATACTTTAGAAATCTATAAAATGAATTAGACGACTTTTAAAAATAAATATAAGATGACTTATTTAAATACTACTAAATTGATAGATAGTGAAACTGTGAGAAATCGCTTAGCCAAATTGAAAGCATTGCAGGAACATGGATGTAACGCCCCGAAAATTCATAACCTCATTTAAACATATCCTTATAATTGATAGCGAAAACTGGACTCAAACTTGTGGATTATGGCCCACTAATATAATAATTAGCTTAAATAGTGTTTGAGAATACAATTCTTAAAACTTACCAGTAATAGTTATGATAATAATATAATCTTCCTAGCCCACAAGATACAAAATACAGACAACATCATTGACACACGAGATCCATCCTGAATACTCTCTCTTGCTGTGCTTCTAGCTTGAGCTTATGAACCCTTACTATTAGTGCCATACTAGATTCTTTAATTAACACTCATTAGCAAAAATCCGTTTTACCAATGAGCTTTCAACTGTCTGAACATACCTAAAACATAAAAGCAAAACGTTATGAGCCGAGGCTCGGTAACAAACTACCCCAGCAACGTAAACTTATTTCAACTCATTTTATTTGCAAAATAGGGAGAAAGAATGATTCAAACATTTGTCGAAATAACATTTATTCAGCTTCACCTTTATAAACCATTAATCCTTTTATCCATTTTTACTCTAGTTGCTGCAAAATCAGTCAGCTTTGGGACGTCTCCCAGCCATGTTTATGCACCACTGTGCAAGGACCTGTGTCCCGGGCATTACCCTACACCAATAACGGGCCAGTGCCCTAATAACAGTAACGGGCCAGTGCCCTAGTAAACAGCTCGGTATGCGCACGACCGCCAATCAGCTCAGCAAACCAGTTCTTTCACTTTACTTTATCATGTTTCGTAACTTTTAATATTCATAGGTGATAATTATCAGTCATTCATCTCAACTCTACCTCAATGATTAAGGTAGCAAAATCATTTCATATCATTTTTTCATAAATAATAGCTCATGACAGTTCATGCAGTTCATAAAACGTATTTATGGATCAAATCATAATAATGATCCCGCAATTCAAGAATAATCGATTCGATAAACACTTACTATCTCACAGTGTACTCATATTTCATAAATACATTTGAAGGGAATTGCAGCAGTAGTTGTTACCTTGATTGCAGAATAATAATAATCCTCTTCTTATGTCCTTGATATCGTCCTTATTGAGCTCCGAGGAACGAGTTTCTTTTAAGTTTCAATACGAGTATTTTATAAGTTAGTAATCAATAGAAACTATTAGTATAAGTGCTCTTTAAGTATGATTCTTAGTTTACAGTATTAATTATATAAGCTATATAGTCTAACTTAATTAGCGTTTACGTAACATGTTGATGTTATAATAGTTTATCCAAAACCTTTGTACTTATCTCATGATAATCTATAGATATTACTTAGGAATCGAATTAAAAATATTACTAATATTTTATTCCCATTAAATAGTGGCACTTATATAAGTGAGCTAGTTATTAATATTATAAGTGATTATAATTTTTAAACTAGTTTAGGAGTATATGTTAAAATATGTTATAACTAAAATAACATGAGATTTTATAACATAAAATTTATAAGTTGTTTTTGGTTTAACTATTTACACGAGTATACTAATCTTGGTATTACTTAGCAATTAGGAATACGTTACATGGGAGTATAACATGTAAAATCATTTTAAAGAATAAAAATATGAGTGACTTATACTTACTAATATGAGATACTTTATTAAGTGAGTCATTTGAAGTATTCATATACATACGTCATATAAGGTTTAAGAACAAAATCCCAAACATGAAAACTTGGTCAGAAAAAGTTGGGTGGGTTTGGTTCACTTACATCACACACTCACGCATATGGGAGAAAAGAAACGCGGGTGTTGGGCTGGCTAGCGACGGTGGTTTGCGACAGCAGGGAGACGGTGGTTTGCGATAGCAGAGCGACGGAGGGGCGGCAAGCAGAAAGTCAGTGCTGATGTGCGGTGGAGTGTTGGCTCGTGAGAGAGAAGAGAGAAAGTGGTGTGAGAGATGTTAGAATGAATTAGGGGAAAGTTGGTAATTTATATTGTGAAACAAGGCTTTATAGTTGATGGAGGATTGTTTTTGATGAAGTGGCAGTAAACATAAGATGTTAGGCAAATGGCTTTTGTATTTCTTGATTCACTTGCATCTTACATCATTACATATATATACTATGTAGTGTCGGTTGTTTTGCCGACCTAAACAACATTCTTGTTGTTTCTAGGTTTCTCTTTACTTTCTTACATATGTTTTAGACTAGATAATTATAAGATCATCTCCCTAATTCTCTTTTTCTATTCAAACATCATGCTACACCTAGATATTTCTAGAATTCTTTACTAATAATTTTTCTAGATTTTTCTACATTATTTTAACACTCCCCCTAATGGGAAAAATCTTGAACTCCGAGTTGTTTTCTGAATTGCATGAATTTTTCTGCTGAAATTGCCTTTGTCAATATGTCTGCTAGCTACTCCCCCGTCTTGCAGAATTGTAGCTCGATCTCTTGTTTGTCGACCAACTCTCGGATGAAATGATGTCGTATCTCAATGTGCTTCGTGCGACTGTGAAAGACTGGATTCTTTGTCATGGCTATTGCAGACATGTTGTCGCAGTAGATAGTTGTTGGTTCTTCTGATGTCTGTTGTAGATCATTGAGAATTCTCTTAAGCCATACTGCTTCACATGCTGCACTTGTTGCTGCTACGTACTCTATCTGCTTCTGCTGATGACAGAGCTACTGTTGCTTGTTTCTTTGATGACAAAGATATGGCCTTGGTTCCCAGCTGGAAGACGTATCCACTTGTACTCTTCCGATCGTCAATGCTTCCAGCCCAATCGCTGTCTGTGTATCCTGTAAGCTTGTGATTTTCCTCTGTCTCATACAGAATTCCATAACTTTTTGTTCCCTTGACATACCTGAGAATCCTTTTTGCTGCTGCTAAGTGAGCTTTACTTGGCTCACTCATGAATCTGGATACTATGCTGACAGCATGTATTATGTCGGGCCTAGTATGTGTGAGGTATATGAGAGAGCCGACCAAACTTCTATATATTGACGCATCGACCTTCTCTTTGCCATCGTTCTTAGATAGCCTTTCATTAAGTGCCATTGGTGTAGCCAATGGCTTGCATTCACTCATGTTGAATTTCTTAAGTAGGTCGTCTGCATATTTCTCCTGTGAGAGAAATATTCTTCCTGGGCTTTGCTTGACTTGCATGCCAAGGAAGTACTTCATGGCACCAAGGTCGGTCATTTCATATTCCGACATCATTGCATTCTTAAATTCCTTAATCATTTTGGATTAGTGCCTGTGTAGATTAGATCATCTACATAGAGACACAATATGAGAAAATCTTGTGATCCTTGGGCCTTGATATATAGTGATGGCTCACTTGGGCTTTTTGTAAACCCATTTTGAAGTAGGTAGCCATCTATTTTGCTATTCCAGGCCCTGGGTGCTTGTTTAAGCCCATAAAGAGCTTTACGAAGGCGGTATACTTTGTCTTCTTTGCCTTCGATGAGATATCCTTGCGGTTGCTCAACATATACTTCTTCTTCGAGCTCACCGTTTAGAAATGCCGACTTGACATCTAATTGAAAGACTGGTAATTTAAGTTGAGCAGCAAGAGCAAGGACTGACCTGATAGTCTCCATGCGGACAACGGGAGCATATGTCTCGTTAAAGTCAATCCCTGGTTGTTGGGAGTAACCTTTTGCGACGAGACGAGCCTTGTATTTCTGGATGGAGCCATCTTCGTTATACTTGACCTTGTAGACCCATTTGAGACCGATGACTTCTTTGTCTTCAGGTTTCTCAACAAGCTCCCATGTGTTGTTTTCTCGGCATCTTGATTTCTTCATTCATGGCCTCGATCCATTTCTCTTCTGTATGCTTCTTGAAAGCTTTGTGGTTCGCTAGTGAAGAGAGCCATGATAGCTTGATTGCACTAGAAATCCTCCAAGTAGCTTGGTGGTCGCCGATCTCTTTGTGAACGTCGCACTACTGGAGGTGAGCTCTGAGACCTTGATCCTGATGTTGGACTCACCGATCTCCAGGATGTTGTTGGAGATCTCGGTGATGTTGGAATGGAGGATGACTGTGTTGCTGGATAATTTGGGCCTTCATCTTCTTTTGGGCTTGGTGGAAGAAAATCTCCTTCATGTGGTTGAGATTCCTTCTTTATCCACATCCATTGAGCTCCTTCATCGAAGATGACATCTCTTGAGATGATTAACTTCTTGGATTCGGGCTGATAGAGACGATATCCTTTAGACTCGTCACTGTATCCAATGAAAATACATTTTTCTCCTTTTCCATCAAGTTTTTCCCGATTTTCTTTCGGGATGTGGGCATATGCGATGCACCCGAAAACTTTTAGGTGCTCGACACTTGGCTTTCTCTTATGCCAAGCTTCATAGGGTGTCATACCCATGACGCCTTCGTGGGAGATCGATTGAGAATGTAGATATCGTATGTACGGCTTCGGCCCAAAAAATTTGGGCAAGTTTTTGCCTTGCATCATGCTTCGGCCACTTTAGCAATGGTCCGATTTCTTCTCTCCGCAACACCATTTCGCTGAGGTGTGCGTCTGACAGTTAATTCTCTTTTGATACCATGCTCCTTACAGAAGCTGTTGAATTCGTTACTTGTAAATTCTCCCCACGATCTGTTCTTAGATTTTTATTGAATGCCCACTTTGTTTTTCTGTGAGGGCTTTAAATTGCATGAAGTGGGAAAATGCTTCCGACTTTTTCTCCAAGATATAAACCCACATCATGCGAGTGAAATCATCGACAAATAATAGAAAATATATTTTTCCGCTAAGAGACGGATTTCTGGTAGGGCCCCATATATCTGCATGAACAAGCTCTAATGGAGCTCTGGCCCTCCAGGATGAAGTAGGGAATGGCAATCTATGCATTTTGCCATATATACAGCCCTCACATATTTTTCTTTCATTAGTTATAGTGGAAGCCCAATCACCATTTCTTTTTGTTTTAACAGTTTTAAACTGTTAAAATTTAAATGCCCGAATCTCAAATGCCACAATGTGGACTCATCCACCATAGAACTTAGGGCAACATTATGCTCCAATTGCATTCTTAATGGAAATATTTTATTATGAGCCATTTGAGTAATGGTAATTAATTGCCTTTTTTTCTTATCAAATATGAGGCATTTATTAGCATCAAATTTCACCATATAGCCTCTTTGAATTAGTTGGCCTACACTTAATAAATTTTGTGCAAGTCCGGGGACATAGAAAACATCAGAAATAAATTTAGACGAGCCGTGTTTTGTTCTAACGACTATTGTCCCCTTGCTTGCAACCTCTTGGTTGCTTCCATCACCAAGAGTAATTTGTGTTTTTATGTTTTCGTCCAGACTGACAAATGAATTTTTGTTGCCAGTCATGTGGTTTGAACAACCACTATCAATATACCATATATCATTTGACTCTTGGTGAGCATTTAAACATGTATAAAATAATTGATCTCTAGGCTCCTTATTTTCCGTAAAATTGGCCTCCTCCTTTTGCCGGAACCAACAATCTTTTTCAAAATGAGTGTGCTTTTTGCATCTTTTACACTTATACCGGCAATCTTGTGTATTATGGCCATTTTTCTTACATAAATTGCAATAGGAGCCAGATTGATTATTTTCTCGAATTCCTTGATTTTTATAACTTCCTCTCCCCCTGCTACGGTTATATGAAGTACCTCATTACCGTAGCCATTTCTACTTTTATTTTCTCCATTAATTGAGAATTTTAATTTTGCTTGAAAAGCTTGTTCTAGTGGCTGCTCTATAAATCTCCGCATTCTATCTTCATATGCTAGAAGGGAGCCCATTAATTCAGTTAAACTTAAATTAGATAAATCTTTATTAGACTCTTCTATAGCAGCCACTATATGATAATAATTTTTGGGGAGACTTCTTAATATTTTCCGAACAACTTGGACATCTTCAATTTTATCTCCATTAGTTCGGATTTGATTTATAATATTTGTTACTCGACTAAAAAATTCTTGAATTGTTTCATTTTCCACCATTAATATATTATCAAAGTCTCTCCATAAAGATTGGAGTTTGAAGAGTATTACCTTTTCGGAGCCCCTATATTTAGTCTCCAGGATACTCCAAGCCTCCTTGGCCGTTGTAGCAGCCATAATAGTAGAGAGGATTGTTTCATCTACTCCCCGATATATTAAGGATATGGCATAATTATCCCTTATCCGATTTTGTTTATATTGCTTGCGGCGTGCTTCATCCCAAGTAGCTTCTTGGATAAAATCATTTGGTTGTTCATAACCATTTTGCACTAATTCCCACAAATCTTGTGAGATAAATATGGATTTCATTTGGATAGACCATTGTTGATATTTTTCTCCCTCAAATGTGGGTACCCAATTTACTTGAGGGTAGTTAAATGTGTTTGAGGTTGAAGTGTTTGGGGAAGTCATTTTAATTTATGTGGTGTTTGGTTTTTTTTAAGGGAGTTGGATTATTTTGTGTTTAAATTGTTGAAGGCTTTGGATTATAGTGGCTCTGATACCAAATGTTAGAATGAATTAGGGGAAAGTTGGTAATTTATATTGTGAAACAAGGCTTTATAGTTGATGGAGGAATGTTTTTGATGAAGTGGCAGCAAACATAAGATGTAAGGCAAATGGCTTTTGTATTTCTTGATTCACTTGCATCTTACATCATTACATATATAAACTATGTAATGTCGGTTGTTTTGCCGACCTAAACAACATTCTTGTTGTTTCTAGGTTTCTCTTTACTTTCTTACATATGTTTTAGATTAGATAATTCTAGGATCATCTCCCTAATTCTCTTTTTCTATTCAAACATCATGCTACACCTAGATATTTCTAGAATTCTTTACTAATAATTTTTCTAGATTTTTCTACATTATTTTAACAAGAGATGGCGGGGGAGGAAGAGCAGCGAGGGAGAAGGGGAGATGGTGGGTGCTGGTGGCGCGGCTGGGTGTGGCCTCGCCAAGTGTGGTCGGAAAGTGGGACGGTGGTTGCTGTGGCGGTGGTTGTTTGGTGGTCGAACAGAATAAGAATAAAGGGGTGCAAAATTCTGTGTTCAATTTCTTTTAGTTGATGATATTTTCTGAATTATGGTTGTTGATTTTGGGATGAAAATTTTGAACTCAACCTCCCTATTTATAGAGGAAATGCAATCTCTGAAGTTAAATTTCAGAATTTAAAATTCTCAAACCATTAGCGTCCATGGTTTTTTTTTTCAAGAAAACAAAAAGCTCAACCACTGTTTTTGAGCGAATTTCAGTGGATTTAATGAGTTTGTGAGAGTAGAAGTATAATTAGAAAATGTTTGCTGGTTTGTGAAACAAGGGAAGATGAAGAAATTTATGGCTTTGGGAATTTTGGACTTACACGCCATTGACAAAGGAGGAGGATGGTTTTCCTCTTTTTCTTTTACTTTGCATTTACTGATGTTTGGAGGAAGTTGGGCTCAAATTATGACTTGAGTTTCTTTTACTTGTTTGGTCTTATAGACTTAGACAAAAGGGCCATCAGAATCTTGTTATTACCATTTAGTTTTACACCCAAATTTCTTGCGAGGTTGACTACAAGACTATAATAATTTCATTTATAAACTTCATTAACCATGAATTATTAAGCAAAAATACTTAACATTAACTTAGTGATTTTTAGTTACTAAGTTTGGATCACTTTTAGTTTAATAATTAAGGTTAGTTATTAATTAAATAATATTAAAACTCAGGATATTACAATGGATGTCAACAAATGGTAAAGGGCATTTAGGCACAACATACACATTGACACATAATTATAAATAAAAGAACATCTTAGCAAGATCAAGTGTGCAAACTTGATAAGTTAGTGTAGCAAAGCTAAAATTACAGATCTGGTGAGTTAATGCTAGAACTCATACAAAGTGTTGGTACAACAAAAAGGAAAGTTAAGAGTACAGATCTGGTCAGGTTATGCTAAAGTTTCAGCAAAGTGTTTTTGCACCAAAAAGGATCCAATACAAAAGCTTAATGCCTAATAAACGTAACACGTACAACTTGCTATGGCAAAGCTAAACTAAACACTGATCGGCAAGAAGTAGGGGTGTCTTATAGGAGCAAAGAACATGATTTGAAGTTAGCAACACAAAAGTCCTTGTTCCTATCAAAAGCCCGCATTATGCAAAAAAGTCAGATTGGTTATCTGGGCTATGTTAATTCCAACGAACAGTCTTCGGAACCCAAGTCAAGATTTTTTTCCGAGCAAGCACGATTCCTGGACCGAATTTTAGCTTGAATGGTTTTGTGCTAAGCCGGTGTGCAATTGGTTCAAACTTGAACATTTCCTGCATTAGAACATGCAACACGATTTAGGTGAGGTTTGTATAGGTTAATAAAGCAAGCTGAGTAAACATGATGTGCTAATTACAGTAGTTGAATATACTGATATTAAGGTTTGTAAATAATAAAATGATGTTATGCTTTTCATCACAAAACTCCTCTGCTTTTGTTGCTATAAGGTAGAAATCAACTTCTTTAGATTGATTCTAATGTTGGGAATTTGCTAGAATTGTCTGAAAAGAGGCAAAAAGAAGGGAGAAGGCATCTAAACTTCTGTAGTTAGCTCATTTACTTCTTAGCTAGGATGAGAGTACTATAGGCACAAAGATGCTTAAGCAAGTGCATTTGTATTCATACATTAGATTTTTAAAACATCTGAGGGCAGGTGGGTGGCAAAAGGTCTTAGGAGGTTCACAAATTAGTTTTATAGAATTTCCTTGTGCTTTAGCTAAGATGCCGATCACGTTTGTATGCAGGACAGTGAACATGGAGTAGCAGTTAAGTGAAGGGATTCAAGGGTAAGGGCAGGGAAATTAGGGACCGTGCTGCAAGGTAGCATGAAATTACGCGCCTAACTATTATGTAAGGCATGGATACTCACAACAGTAATTTAAGCGTATATCTCAGACGCGGTCATCTTGAAAAGAGCTTAACACTCTTGTGTGAAAGCTGTGAAGGTCATCTCTCCAGTGCCATTAGTTGCGTCAAATTTGAAAGTGATTCTGTAGAAGGACACAGTTGGCAAATGGATAACAAAGTGTGTAAATGCCACTTGTAAAATGGTGCATTGATGCAAGAAATACCTAGGTGCCGCTATATATCTTTCCTTGTTGCAGAACTTGCATGTGAAGGAGGCGTCACAATCCACTTCGGTTCTCTTACCACAGTTGTTACAGCCGACGTATGTACAATTTTAGAACGCTCGGGATCTGGAATGGTGACCTTGATCCAATGCTTTTCCTCCTGCAACATATTCCCGAACTACGACTGGAATACGATTTCACATACTAATTAGATGTCTTGCTCTAGTGAGTAACACATCACATGAAGATTGTCAATAAACTTTGCTATGTTCATTGCAGATGTGTTATGAACATGGGAAAATTTAGGGCACTAACAGTTGCTTAGATTACCTCTTTTAACTTGATCGACTCAATGGGGAGGATTTCATTTTGTTCGGTGGGATTCCGAACCTCACAAATGTGTGCCATTCTTGCAAGTACCAGTGCATGTTTCTCTTTGGACCTGCAACCATGTTTAGGAACACGTAAGATGTAAGCTGGTTAAAGTAGTAGATGGGAGCTAGCCTGCGTTGAAAGAACGAACCATTTGCGCAATGCATTTGCTTTATCTCCAACTGGAGTCCTGTGAAACGCAGTTGCCATGGTAGTTGACAGAGCAAATCCTGAAAGAAAGGTGTTCGCGTTAGAGATCGAGCACAGATGTGTAGTTGAGTGACGACTTTTGAACTTGGTATTTAACAGGCCTATGGGAATAAACAAAAAGTTTGTGACTGTACGAGGAATAGATTAGTTAGAAATATTAATGTTAGTATGAGTGAAAAGCACCGTATTTAACAAAGTTAAGTTAAGCTAATGCATGTATTAGAGCTATGAGGCAGCTGCTAGCATCGCTATTCATTGAAATTGATAGCATGG
The DNA here is from genome assembly GCF_026745355.1 of Beta vulgaris subsp. vulgaris. Classification (NCBI taxonomy): domain Eukaryota; kingdom Viridiplantae; phylum Streptophyta; class Magnoliopsida; order Caryophyllales; family Amaranthaceae; genus Beta; species Beta vulgaris. Next base: position 20,555,280 of record NC_079205.1, on the reverse strand, counting down.
AAAGCATTACCTTTGTGGCTAGATGGTTTGAGAGATGTAAAGCCAATGACAAGGGCTGGCCCAACCCATGATTTCAGGAGGTTGGCTTCTGTCCCTGTAAGATCATCCCAAACTGAAAAGGTCAAGGGTTGTTCAGTGCTGCAAGAGAAAAGAGGTTGTTCATTAGTGTTAGTGCGTTGCTTTGAAAGGCATGAATGTGTAGAGAAGTAATTCAAACTTGTGGTCCGTGATGGCGATCTCCCTAACTTCATGCGCAACATCAACTAAAGTTGTAATTGCTCGGGTATCCTCAACGAATAGGACAATGCCCAACACATCTAAACAGTGGAAGAGACACAGTAAGGATTTGCGCACATGCTAAAGTAAGCAAAAGAGAAGAGGTGCACACCATATCGATCACTCGCATTAGTTGTGCGGGGAATAGTGGCTATTGGTTGATATTCAGGTTCTGTAGGCTTTGCTTCAGGATCTAAGTCTTGAATCATAGCTTGACCACCAAAGATCATCTGACAGTTATCTTCTCAAGTAGCGTAGCGACACAACACTGCTTTTAGAGGTGCATTTGCAATCTCGTACTCGTGGGTGCTCTTGAAGACATATTCATATTCCTCAATCTGATTCTCAAACAGCGCTCCACACATTGTGTTACCCTACCATTTAAATGACTAGTATGCCAGGTAGTTATTCAGAACGCACAAGTAGTTCCATGTTAATGAGCACATGCCAAGTAATATTTTAAAACTTATTGTTAGCAAAGGAAAGACAACAAAATTATCAATTGCTAAGTGAAAGCTAAACATAAAAAAATCAAGCATATATAATAGCAATTACCTTCTCATCCTCAAAGAGGAGTTGTTGGTACCGAGTCTTTTTATGAGGCGAAACCAATGTACATGATTTTTCTTTTAGCTTCACTTTGACCTTTTACGCTTTGGTTGGGGGAGTTAACTTATCGAGGTAAGTTTTTTTAGGTTTCATGCTACAAGCAAAGATTTGGACACACGTGCAGAACGAATATGCGAATTTTAGTTGTGCAGGCTAAGTTTAGACATTGTTATGGAGGTGCAAGGCAATATATGGTTGTAGGCGAAAGAAAGTATTTTTCCGGATAGATTGCAAGGAATGTGGTCTAGTTTAGAAACACACCTTGTGGCATTACACATAATACAAATATATAGAACAAGTTAGTTTAGTTGAAGGGTGCCCTGACATGGTAGGAAAATATAGGAGAGGATTATCTGGTCAAGCATGCTAATTCTGATACATTGATATGCAAATTAGTTAATTGTGTTTTCCTACTTGATACTCAGTTATTATTTGAAAGCTTTGAACAGCTTTTAGCCTACTTTGCTAGCAAAGAGTGTTGGTTTTAACATGATGATTAGTACCTTTTTTCAGGGAGACCGCAAAGTTTTGCTGTTATTGAGGTTAAATAAGCAACATGGCACAAAACACAATAAGTTTAATATATCACAATTCTAACTCAGTTAGTTTATGCCTTTACAAACATAGAAGCACATTTTGGAGATATGATTGCTAATTTTGGAGCCTATGATATTTTTGTAAAGCATCTAGAAAATCTTGGTGATGGGGTTTTCTAATTTTTTTTTAACCACATAAGCACAACATGTAAGCATAAGCAAGTCTACATAGCATTTCAAAGGAAAGCATTTTTCTAAACAGGTTGTGAATAGTTAGTTGTTTGTTTTAATTGTTTGAGCAAACAGATTGTGGTAGGAGAATTATCATACAGGGCTATATGAGGGTTACAATTTGTAACTAGTTAAGATGCACAACTTAAAGAGAATTCTAACTATAAATGTTGATGATTGGGAAACATAGGCTGAAAGCTTTAAATGCACAAGCAGAATAGACAAAGAATGAATAAAAGTAGCAAAAGAGCATTCAATGAAGCCAGTATTATTGTTTGAAGTTAAGGAAAATCCATTGAAAAGCAAACTTACCTTGAGTTGGTGGGTAAGACTCAATTTTCTGAGAGGGAGAGCGTTGGTAGCTAGTCAGCCTTACACTGAGTTATTGTGGTTTGCTCAATTTCTAGGTGAGGGGTAGTAAAAAAAAGAGGGTTAAAAAAAGCAATCTAGTGAGCTGTAACAGTAAGCAGCTTCCTTTGTGTCCTTTTGGAAGAAATTTGGGGGATATAGATTGTGTAGGTACCTAACTTTCTAAAAAAGACAACTCTCTACCAGTCATAGGAGCCTATGACCTATCCTTTTCACTGTTTTGCTTTACTATCTCAGAAAGTTGTTGTACTTTTACCTATTTAGTGTGTTAGAGACGGCAACTTAATTAGAGCTTTAGTACAACATAATAATATTAAAGGTGAATGTATTACTACATTTAATAAGTGCATGTATATTATAATGAAAGGCCACTATAGCGTACTTGTATACAGTGACAGAAGTGAAGAATCTTCTTCAGACTAAACTGAATACTATTTAAATGGCTTTTCTAAAAGCAACCGTTTAAAAACAGGTGCCTAAGATTGATGTGGTGGCCACTTTTGAAGGAGGAGTGCCTTGGAATGGGGTTTTATATTTTGTACAGTTGGGCCGACATTTGGTTTTGGCTAGCCTACAGTTGAGCATGTGTGCCTTAGTGGCTTATGGGTCTTGAGAAGCTTGAACATGGTGGTAAATAATAAGTTCTCTGACTTATCAATACAACATATTAACTGTTATGGGTAGAATAAGAAAAATCTATTATAACGTCATTTAGAATGGTCACTTTAACGCACACGTAGTAAAACAATTGAAACAGACACATCAATGGTCGAGGGAACAACCGCAAATAAATGGATATGGGTTAATCAAGGGTAACATGAACTGCAGGCAAAAGTCTAGGTGCAAGAAGCTCACCATTGGCATTCATTTTTTTATATGGGATAACTGGGCTTCCGCAGTGCAGTCTTGAAGCATGGTATCCATGCATTTTGCGGTTAAATCTTGTAACTCAAACAAAACTATGAAATAAATTAGATCTAACACATGCATTTTGACATAGGCAATTACTAGATATTATAGTATGACGTTTTAAATAGGAGGTGGTCATACCAAACTGGAATGCTTAGTGTAGAGGAATACAACCAATAGAGCAAATGTCTCAAATTAGCATGGTGAACCATGGGCCACCAGAACATCGATGCATGTTAATAATATAAAACAATCCTTGTTAACATGGGTAAGCCCAGACGAATGAAATTCAATCTAACATAGGACACCTCAAGATGGTAGGTATCTTAGGTCTGTGTTCGGGGGTGTACCATGCTGCAGCTAACTGCTCTATGTATAGCAACTTTAAAATCATTACAGAGGGGAAAGGGGTGTGGAGAAGAAGAAAAGGGGATATTAGGAGACTTTGTGGGAACGTATCAGTTGCAACAGAGTACATGATTAATGGCATCGCTTGCTAATGAGCAGAGCACGCAAACAAATGTGAAAAGTAATATGAAGTTACGGTGCGTATGAAAATAGTGACTTCTTCTTGAAATGTTAACCTGCAACGGAAACATCACTAGCAGGTGTATGTTTGTAATTCAAGATCCTTTCCTAAGTCTAAAAGTAACAAAATGCGAAGGTGTAGTGTTAGTTAACAATTTCAAAATACGCTGCCCTACTGAATGTGCTAGCAGGTGGTATTAGTTGTTACTCAAAATATATTCTAGGATTGGATGGAAGTAGTCAAGATGCACATGCATAGGCCTTGAAGGCTAGTTGTGGTAGAAGTCCATCTGGACAGTACAACTGATCAAAGCGGTACATAATTCCTTCATGCGCAAACTGCAACGGTGTGTTCAGGAATGTAGCAAAGTAGGAGGAGAAACAAAGGGAACAGGTAATTTAGTCTGGTATTATAGGAACCGCTATAAGATTAAGAACTATATACTGGTAAAGGTGGTTATCTGAGGTGTTGAATTGTTGCTTTGCTACCAAAAGTCAGGTGAAATAGCAAGATAGTAGGAAATACAGTGGAACCTGGGGAGTGTAGTGCAGCATAAGAAGTGCACAAGCATGAATCCAATGCTTCAAGGACACTGCTATAAAGAGAAGTAACATCAGCAGACTCACCAAAGTAGCTTAACAATGCAAGTTAGTCTGTTCCCAGTTGACTTCTCGAACCATACTCGTATTTAGTTAGGACATAAAGCACTCTGCAAAACGGAGTATGACTAAGCATTAACAGAGCTGGTATGAAATGTACGAAGCTAAAACCATTTAAATGCAACAAACTGGAACTCACCATTAGCAAGATATCATTATATAATACTAGCTTTTTCTAACACCCTGAAAGAAATAACATTCTTAACAGCAGTGGGTTGATCCTGTGGAGATAGGTTGGACAACACTTTAACTTTATTTGATTTACGTGCGCGAGACAAGCCTACGTAGAGCTGATCGTGGGAAAAACAAGGCCGGTGTAGATACAAGCCGACCTGATTCAGAGTTTGTCCATGTGACTTGTTAATAGTCCTTGCAAAACTGAGTTTTATGGGAAAATGTTTTCTTTGGATCTGAAAGGGGTAGTTGGTTGAGATGGATGGCCTGAGATTGATGCGGGGTAAAAACACATACTCGCCTTTGTGATGAACAGTAATTATCACACACTCAATAGTGTTGGGTAAAAAACGCTTACAAATCAATCGCGTACCATTGCACAGGCCATCAGGGGAGTAAGGTTACGCAGCAGAATAACTAGGCTGTTTTCTTTCAAGACTAATTCATGTGGGATCATGCCGCTTGGACATAGGGTGTTAAGGAATTCTGATGGGTACATGTTACATGCATCATCAAGAATCATATCAAAACTCTTGTAGACATTTACCTCTCCAGGAAATTTTGTAATAAAATCGTTGTTTAGCCCACCAACATCTTCATTCATAGGCGTTAAAATTGGCTGATCTATGAAAAAGTTGTCAGGATAAGCCCCTACATTGATCTCTGGGAAGACACTTCTCATAACCTCACTCAAACAATTGGGGTTCGCATCAAACGGGAGAACAATCTGTGGCGGTATTTGAACAAATGCAACTTCAGCAGTTTGGAGGCACCCATTCCCAAGGTCAAGTAAAAATTCAGAAAATTGTTGGTCTTCTCGGGCACGCATATTTTCAGTTAGGCTGAAACAGATAAATGTGGGCCATAGGGTAGATGACACAAGGCTAGCTTCAACAACCTCATCCTGAATTTTTTGCGGCACAACTGGCAAAACTTGACGGAAATCACCGCCAAAGACGACAACTTTACCTTCAAATGGAACATTGGGGTCACATAAGTCTCGCAATAGTAAATCTAACGATTCTGTGTTCTCCTTCTGAGTCATTGAAGACTCATCCCAAATTATCAAGCAAGTTTCTTTTAAAAGCGCTGCAAGTCCGCTTTGCTTAGACACGTTGCATGCCTTCGAAACAATGTGATTAAGAGGTATTTTAAACCGAGAATGAGCAGTTCGACCAGTGACTATGTTTGCTGCAGCAATACCCGACGTTACTACAGGGAGAACAATTTTGTTCATCAAGCGGACTTCTACATAGAGTGCTTGATACAGGTATGTCTTCCCCGTCCCTCCTGGCCCGTCTACAAAAAAGGCGGCAGCTTTGCTTGTTCGAATGTAATCCATAATAGAATCAAATGCCTCTTGTTGCTTGCAGTTCAAATGTACTCGTACTTCTTTGTACTCATCTGGTATTTGTGCATAAAGTGCGTCAAAATATCTTTAGTTCTTTTGATCTCATCACTTTCAAGCCCCTCAAACCATCGAGGTCAAAATCTTCCAAAGTTTTCCCCATATCCTCAAGGAGCCGTTCAATTGCTTTTATAGTAAGTAGTGCAATCTTTTCCTTCTCTTGGGAGAACCTACGCACAAAGTCTTCAGAAAGGTTTCTGTAGAACTGATGCCACAAGGCTAGAGGGTTGCTAGGCTTACAAAAGATTAAGATTGTCGTGAACAAATGCCGCAACACAGTGGACATTTCAACACCAGATGCCTCTTCATGCATTTCACAATGGAGTCATCTTATTCAAGGAGCCCTAATTTCAACGCTGCTTCTTGGAACGTTGCACATAAGTAGCCATCCACGGTTTGCAGGTCATCAAATGACGTAGGTCCACGTACATGGGCAAGAAGAAGGCGTAGGAAGTACCGCTCACCATCTACTGGTACAACAAATATCAAACGGCCAACGATAAATCTTTTGTGCACTCTTTTAGTCCATGTCTTTGTAGAAGCAGTCAACACGTAACATTCTGGAAACTCTGAGTACAAGAGCTGTGCTGCACCATTTGCATTTGCATTCATTTTGAAAAACTCGATGAGCGACGTGCGAGACCTTACTTCACTTGCGACGATGCGAGTAAGCTGTTCAGCAGGATTGAACTGGACTGTCTGTGCATTGGGTATATGAACCTGAAGGGGGAGCACAGAAGGATACATTTCAAAGAGGTCAAACAAATAAAGTCTCCATGCAGCCTCACAAGGCGAAACCCATTGGGCAATTTGAAATTGTGCAATTTCATCAACTGGTTTTGGATTTTCCTGATTTGACACAGCAAATGATATTTTGTCATGGCCTTTGTAAACATACTTGTATATGTACTTAACTGCTTTGATCGTTGAGCAAACTTCAACATTTGAATGACTATCGAAGAGGGCGGAGAGGTAAGGATTATATGGAATAACCCATGTATTGTCCATGGCAAACTTGCGAATGATAGGTTTTTTACTATCATTTCTCCGTCTGTAAAGTGGAAAACCATTTTCGTGCGTACTTGTTTCTTCTCTACATGCCTTTGGATACCCATACTTGCATGTTCCTGGGCTGCTCTTGTGTTTCATACAAGGACATTCGGTGTTAGCTTTCCCACATGGGACATGCACCATGTGGCTTAAAATAATTCTTCGCAAGTGAGGGTTGCTCTCATCAGGAATTTCTGCACTTTTAAACTTGTCAAATGCATCAGGTTCTTTGATTTTGTAAGATAGTTTCATAATTAGCAGTAAATGCGCACGTGGAAAACCGCGGTTTCTAAAATTCAACAACATACATGTATGCTGAACCTCACCCAAGACACTGCCCTCGACAAGCATTTTTTTCAATTTAAGAAGTTTCACACGGAAAACACAAGCGACTATATCTGACCGATGTTGGGCAAGTTTACCAGGGCAAGGTGCTCCTTTATCTCAGGCCATTTTGGATTACACGTCATTGTAATAAACAGGTCAGGCTTACCATATTGCTACACCAGGGTTAGCGCATTTAAGTAACACCGCTTCATGTCATGGGCCCACCAAGGAAGGTAGGCGGGAGGATAACTCTATGGCCCATATTTGCCCCACTATTCTCGCCCCCTTCAAAGCAATCCAAGATGCCTTGGTACAGCTTTGCCCGGATTGTTGCCTGATTTTGCCTGAAAACAACAATGATTGTTGACCTAAGTAGGTAGTCGGACATAAAATATGTTAAAAAGGGGGTGGAGGAAACAATCTAACCAACAGCGTCGGCAGATAAGAAGGTATCGACATCACTGGCTAATGTGGCAGCGATATTTTGCTGGGCAAGGACACGCTGCTTACGACCACCACTGTTTGTTTTTTTAAGACTCTGGTGCCAACCACAATCACCATAGGGCCGAAGGAGGGGGTATTGCAGCGGATCGTAACACCCATAGTAGTGCATAATCATGTGCTCGCGTTCAGCCTTGTCGTAGACAATAATATGGGGGCCACCAGCCGCATTGGTTGCAGAATCCTTAGCCCATATTACGACGACCTCTTCAGCAGTTGGAGCATTGTATACGCGCTGGACAAACACAGGGTCTTTGTTTAAGCGTATTTCTGTATCCTCCACAACATCAAGCTTGCACAGGGATTTGAAAATATTGCGCATAAGGGTTGTGTTGCATGATTTCCATCAAAATAGCTATCACATCAGGCCTCAATTCAGGGAACAAATTCAAACGATTTTCTGATTCATGTTGAGCATCATAGAAGTATAGTTGTAAGAATTTTGGGTTATGGTCAGTAGGCAATAGATTAGGTATGAAGTGGTAGCTTAAACTACACTTTGTATTTCTGCACATGTAGATTTGCACAGTGCAACCATATTGATCGCGAATTCGTTAGACTTGCCATGTTTTTGGCACGATTACATGAAAAGAATTGCTTGCAAAAACGCTTTAAGTTATGCAAAGTGTAGTTTAAGCTGTCTCAAGAGTTCCTGTATTCTCAGGCAAGGATTTGCAATTTACGGTTAGCGATGCAAGTAGCATAGTGCCATTCTTCAGCAGTAGTGAAATAAGTTGTGACGCAATATCAACTCCAAGTTCGGATAGTGGTTAAACTCATTTTAGACAATTAATGAAACAAACTGGGCAGTATGCAGGCTACTTGAACGTAGAACAGCAAGAGCAATGTGGAAAACAACAATAATATAGGCAAGATTGCGTTAAGCGCATGAAAATGTGCAAAATATGTTACAACTCATGTAAGCCACAAGAGCAAGCATACATATTACAAGAATACATGAACTTTTAAGAGCAACTATAGCTAACGTAGATAGGAGAGTCTTAAAGATGAACCTAAGCAACTGTCAAAGTGCGCAGCAAAAATATGAGTTACTTTTCTCAATACAAAAGAGCAAGAACAAACACCTATTGCAATCAAATCCTAACAACATAGACAGCTGAAATGTCTAGCATCCATCTTGCTTTGTCCGCTTCAGAACAGTTTCAAGCTCAGAGGGAATATACAGGACAGGGACTGCAGAGCTTTTGCGAGAACTTGGCACACTTCCAAATGATGGCTTGGCATTACGCTTCTTAGGTGGAAAAGGAGGTGATACCATCGTAGGTATCTGGAACTCTTTCCCGCGTGGAGTCAAGCAATCTTGCTCCACAACCAGAGGGCTAGGTTACACGGGTTCTTGAATGTTCAGCACACACTCTTTGGTAGTTAAGTAGCTTTCTCTTTTAAGAGCACAAAGAATAGATGTGTAGTTGGAAGCTTTGTAATTAGCATCAATAATGGTAAAGTTATATTTATGCATCATGAAAGTAATTGCCTTCTTTGCAACACTTTGTTTGGCATCATCCAAGGAAGCACAAGCACCACCAAAGATACATGTCGTCCCATGTGCATTGTGGGGACATATAATTGTCAGCCACAAAGTGTGCCTACAACCATCAAAGCATATGCTTTCTAATGGAGTTAACAAAGCTTGAGTGTGCTTGACCATCATAGGCAAGATACTCATGTAGTCAAGTGTAATGTGCCTAACAGAATGGGAAGCATCTAGGTATTCAACTTGAGATGGCATCCCTGATGGGAGCCCTCTCTCAACACCTTCTAGTTTAACTCTCTTAAGCCTATAGAGGTGGCCACATCTATCAAACATGCATTTCTTGCCAGCTGTGAAGTACTCAACATGAACACCATATTTACTAATGAGGTCACGAACAGCTTGTTCAGCAGCTTTGTCGCACGATTCATCTAAACTGGCAGCCTCCCCACCAACATACACGTAAGCAATTGGGCCACACTATGTCCTCAGAGCTATGCAAGCATTGTTCTTAGTTAAGTTGACAACACCATAGGCATGTACTTGGAAGCTTAGGCACTCAGTAATCTGCCTTAGTAGAGCTTGGAATGGGATGCGCATTGAGTATAGCGACATACTTACAACCTGTCAAGGTAAAACAATGGACTTTACGATAAATGACGTGCACACAGATCAACCACACCAGACAAGGCAACCGCCACATCCCAAACTCTTCCTGTATTCCAACATGGTCACATGTTTATGGGGAAGCTTCCCTAATTAAATTCTTTTAGGCCGGACATGTCTTGATGACAGAACACATTGTTAGAGTACATTATAATCGCTCTTAGAAATCAGGTTCTAGCATTCTTCCTAAACCAACGAGCACAAGCACTTCTCATACCCTCTCTAAGGTTGACATTATAAGTGAAAGGTAGAACGAAGACTAACTAACGGACAAAGCAAAATGACAGGTAGCATGAAGGCTAATTAACAGACAAAACAACAAGCAAGCACACAACCACCACAACAACACATACACTTCACAAAAGAAGAATTAGCAAAAGACACTCAATAGGTAACCACAGTTTGTTAGCAAGAAAACAATATTGCGTTCGAAGAGAAACAATTATCAGGGGCTGCTTTGTAGTTTGGCCAGCATTGATATGTGGAGAACAAATAAAATCCTATAGTGAAAACCAAAACCAATGAGATTACAATGTGGAAAACAAAGAAAATCCTACAGCAAGAAACAAAACCAGTAAGATTACATAACAGTCAAAAACTGGTACCTATCCACAACAACATGGAGTTGTAAGTAGTAAAATCTAAACTAACATTCTAATATTGATCATTAAAACAACAGGCTACCATGATTTTTCCAAACCCCTAACCTATATGATTGCACATACTGGCTACAGCATCATTTTCTGACCATTAAAAATTGTACAACAATTTCTCGTATTAATTACATTATCGTCTTCTGACTAACACAATATAGGACGCTATAACAGTTGCCTAAATGGGTAGGTGTTTGTTGAACACCAGAGTAACGCAGGAAGCAGAAAGCGCATAAACACGTATACTAACAGGAATTTCTACACGACCACCCTCGGGATCGTAGAGTCTTTTTTAAAAGGGGGAAGCATGCACCAAAGCTATATAATGTAGTTCTCCAATCTAATTCCCCAGGACATAAAAGTAGCATGAAATGTAAAAAAAAACACAATGCAAACGAAATCTTCACTCTCATTCCTTTGATTTTGAAACAAAAAATAACCACAATGCAAACGAAATCTTCACTCTCATTCCTTTGATTTTTAAACAAAAAATGTAGACAAAAAATAACCATAATGCAAACGAAATCTTCACTCTCATTCCTTTGATTTTTAAACAAAAAAATAACCACAATGCAAAGAAATCTTCACTCTCATTCCTTTGATTTTAAAAATAAATCCAGTCGTTGAAAGTTGAATATTAGGAAGTTTGATCCAACTGTCACATATTTGCCCTTTTCTTGTTTTTTGTAAGTTTTAACATGAGCTAATAAAGTTTGATAGTTTTTAAACACATTAGGTATTTTGTCCAAGAGTATCCAATAATTGTATTTGGGCCATGTTCTATTTGTTTGTGTGCTTGATGATTAGATTATTAGAAGCAATTACAATGCTCAGCCACGAAATGTCACGAGTATAAAGAGAAGATAGAGCAATGACCTACCACTTTCAAATGAAATTTCATGTTGTGGGGAAGAAGACAAAGGGCAAGAGGCAGCCTGGTCTAAAGGAAGATATTTAGAGTATAGAAATATGTAACAAGGAAGGTGAAACCCTAGGATGGACATCACAAAATTGGGGTAATGGCAAATGTATTGATTGAAATATAGAACTTATTGTACTACATACTTTTGCTCTAGCGTGGCACCCTCAAAACCAGGGACTAATTTGCTTTCTTTCTAGTTGGAATCTGGTTAGAACACAGGGGAACAAGTTAACAGTTGAGGAGTAATCCTGCACAATATTAGGTAGGTTTAGTCCTGCTATTCCACCTCCCCGGTCTAATTCCAAATCATGATTATGATAATATAAAGTGTGATTTTCATAATTCTTTCATGCCTACTTGTTTAATTATGAATTAATTTGACGATAACTCAACAATTCAAACCTAATCAATCAAAATAAATTTTTCCCCCTTACTAGAAGAGCATAAATAATTAGACTTAGCCCATATGAATACGATGATTATGATGAATGATGATAGAACTATAATAGCGATGATTGCACATTCCGTAAGTAAACAATTAATGATTAGAGAACTGGCCCTTTAAGCACAACCAAAGCTCCATTTCCCCTGCACACCAAACAAAGCGTCATTGCGTTGTGGATTTTGATTCGATTTCAGTATCCTTTGCATTTTGAATTTCGAATTGGATTGACTTTGTGGATTTTATGGATTGGTTTTGTGGATTAAAGATGAAAGTGGATGTACGGATTTATCGATTTCATGGATTAATTTTGTGGATTTAAGATTAAGATGAAATTGGATTTATGGAATTATGGAATTATGGATTATGGATTATGGATTATGGAGTTCATGGATTCACTTGGATAGATAGAATAGATTCATTTATATTGGATAGAAGATGAATCTGCAATTTAATTTTGATGAGTTCAATGAGTTTGTTGATTTGAATGGAACTTGCATAAAATATAGAAGATAGAAGATGGATTTGCAATTGGATTTGGATGGATTTGATGATCTGATTGAAGCATTCATGGTTAGAGAAGAGATTAGAGACCGAGAAGAACAACAAGTGCAGAAATGGAGGGAGAGAACAATCGAAGAGCTGTGAAAATGAGGAGAAAGAGGAGGGAGTAGGTCACATGAAGTGTGCGTGGGATGAGAAGTATGGGAGGTCATGTAAGCAGCACATGATTTTGAAATGAATAGTAAATTTCAACTTTTTGTCACCCCAAACACTCTTGAAAGGAATAGTGTGGGCAACTCCCACTTTTAAAAGGTCTAAGATCAATAGGTGGATAAATGCAACTCGTCCAATCATGCGACATAGGGACGAATATGAATGGGTAAAATATACATGTGAGAATGTTGAGCAGCTCATTGAGGATTGGAACAAAGTGTTACACAATACAAATGAAGAGAATGAGTAGCATATTTTATTTATGTTTAAACACTGTTAGCTATTACTAGCATATTTTATTTGAACTCAATGTTTATGTATGTTTTTTAATTGATAATACTTTTAACTATTCATAATGGTTTTATTTATTTGAATTAATGTTTATATATGCTTGGTAATTAATGAGTAATTATATATGCTTGTTAACTCATTAAAAAGGTTTTAAATTTTGAAATGATCCAAAACACACAAAGGTCTTTTAAAATAGACTACACCATAAAAGAACTATACCACAAAATAAAATTATAGGAAACTCAATAAAAGAGAATTGCGCAAAACACACACAAAAAAAAACTTATTAAAAAAGATTAGTCCAAAACAAAAAAAAAAAACAAAAAAACAAAAAAAAACTAATTAAAAAAGACTGACCCAAACACATAAAGGAAAGGCATAAGATTTGGATTAGCCCATTACAAAAGAAGTTGTTTTAATAAAAAAAAATTAAAGAATGGTGTCATGGGCTAACATTTGGCTTAGACGTTAGACATGAATCCGACGTCCAGGGCAGACGTTGGGCCCATGGATCCGACATCCAGGGCAGACGTTGGATCAATGGGGCTGATGTCTGAGCCAGACGTTAGCCCATGACACAATCTCTTTTTTTAAAGAGGGTGATATGTTGTGGGCTAGTTCAATTCTTCTGCCTTTCTAGGATGAATTTTATTTTGTGTTTTTTTCATGCCTTTATGTGTTTTGGATCATCCTAAAGGCCTTTGTTGTTTGTTTTCTTATCTCATTCTTCTCTTAATTTAAATTATGTTATTGCTTCCTCCTTAAATGAAGTAGTTTTATTGCGATTTTTTTAATTCTTTTATTTATTCCTTAAGTAGTATTATTGCGATTCAATTCATAAATTAACACAACTAATTCATAAACTAACATAACTAGTTTATAAATTAACACAACTAGTTCATAAATAAACACAATTAGTACAACTAGCAAGAGGTAATACTAAGAAGTAGCTAAAGCTGTTGTTCGGATTGTTAAGGTAGTTGTTGGAGTTGTAGAGGTCGGTGAATCCCAATTTTTGGTCCGCTTTGAATAATGTTTTTCCCAAGGAAGAACACTTTTAGAAGCAACTCCAAACCATTGTCGAGGAATATGAGGGATTGAATGTCCTCGGTTAAGTTGATGTCCAATGAAATGCTTGTAATTCCTAAGATGAGCTATGGCTACCTTTGTGGCAGAGCGTTCATGCCCCCAACATCAAGTGGAAAAATTGTAGCCGACATATCCATACGACCATTAAGAGCGGAAAAAAAGATCGTGCATCTGTAGTGGTTCACAATGGGGTACAAGTTTGCAATTACCTCCATGTAATGTTCCTCCCCACAACATGCACCTTCCCATGTAATACGCGTAATTACTTCCTTCAGACCATATACCCAATGAAACAGATGACCATTTTGATGCAATTCACTCACTATTGATCGGCATACAATGTCCCAATTTTCTTGAACAGAACAAAAAGCATCTGCTACGCATCGAAAACCACAATTACCATCAGCAACTACATCAGTCCAGCCTTCAACGTGCTCTTGGATGGCAAGTGGAAGTCTATGAAAGTATGAAAAATTTTCCATATTGAATCTCCACGCTGCAAAGTTATTATAAATCAATTTAACTAAATGTGTCCATTTATACAAAACAAAAAATCAAAGTATATAAATAAAAGCAGTATTACTAGTGGCCGATCTAGAAGATTTGCAACGATCCTTAAAAGACTTGCCCAAAACGTGCTTCTACCCATTTTTTTCCCGTCGCTTGCCCTTGTTCAAATTTCCCCGACCTTTATTCGTCACATTAACTTGAGGCTCCACAAAGAAACAACGTTCGGGGTAGAATTCTGAATGGAGTACCTGAGAAACAGACCTCGTGACCGGGGATCCATAGCCTGTACCTCGGTCACTAATGACAGGAAAAAATGACGGTCCTGATCGCACTCATATAGTATCTCAGCAGAATATGTCCCATCACCATTAGCTAGTCTGTACCAAAATGGATCAACCTCCTCGCTGTATAGGAGCTGCTCTGCTTGCAAGGAGAAAAAGGTATGGCAAGCACATGGAATACCATACGTAGTCTCAACAACACATCCACATCTACTCCAGTCCTAGTCTAACTCAGCTATTCTACCAAGCTATCTCTGAATTAGCTCCAAACGATACTGAGAACAAACACCATTCAAGGCGCTATGTGGTGGTGAGTCAAAGTCAGTCCCATGAGTACAACAGGAGGCTTCCAAGGAGTTTATGATCTCTGTCAACTGCCCGGCAACAAAAGCATCAACCGATCGGTTGGAGTAGCAATCCACGCTTTCAAAGCCGAATGAAAACGACTCTATTGTTGGTTGTGTTGTCAAAGTGTCGTACTCGGTCGGTCCAACGTTACACAAACTTCTCCTTGTACACAACCCAAGTCCTGTTGATGTAGGTACGAAAATCAATGGATGTGGTTTTCCCAAGTGCACCCCACTCCTCCATCATATTGGCTACATTTATTTCATATTCAGCCTCGATTTTGGATCTCATAACCCTAGCCCAACATCCTCATCCGAACTAAACCCTGATCTTCTTTTTTTCGTCACACTTCTTTGCTACACATGCCTCCACATCATGGTTAATATGCCACGTGCAAAGTAGATGAGCAGATGTGGGAAAAACCTCCGAGATATATTTGCACAAAGCAAGAGCTCGATCAGTCACAATGGAATTTGAAGCCACAATGCCAATGAGGTTTTTTAGTGTCTCTAACATCTAGCAATAGCTCTCAGCATCCTCATGCCGTAACAAAGCTCGTGCAATAAGAAAATTCTTGTTTGTTGATGTGACACCAACAATCTCCACCAAAGGATACAAGTACCTGTTTGTCTTGTACGTTGCATCAATGTGGATCACGTGCGGATATGTGCGGACTAAATTCACTGATGCCGAGTGTGCAATGAATTTATGTGTCACCCTACCCATCTCGTCTGAATGAAGCCAAAACAGATACTTGCTTTGAACAACCTGATGAAGAAACTGTTGAGCTACATTTTTACCTTCTGATCTCACCTTTCTTAATACATTTCTACAATTGTAGATGTGCCTCAGGTTAGGCTTCAAAGACGGAAATGCACCTTCAGCGACTTTCATGATATGTCGTGGTTTCACTTGGACTGCAGTTAGTTCTCCAACTAACTTCTTCGCATCGGGACTGAGACCGCTAATCTGTCGATGACCCTCTGGGTATAGCATCATTGGGTGATTATGAAACCTATGTTCCACCCTAGTCTCAACTACACAATACGCATAGTTGTTCTTTGGGATAAGGAAAACAATCGAAAATCAAAGCCACATGCTTTTCTCTTTATTTTTCTCCTGATTGCTGAACTGAAATCACGAAATTCCTTCTTGCCACAATCACAATCCAGAAGTTGATACTTCTTTTTGTGACTAGTAATCGTCAAGAAAATACCTAACTCAACCGCAATGTTCCTACACCACTCGGCAACAGCATCACGAGTATCAAATTCAGAAAAAAATGCCGAAAAATTGGTTATAATTAATCTCATCACCAACAGGCTCTTGAAAAAAACAAATTACCGTCAATTACAAAAAATCAAAATATTCACGCATTATTTCAACCAAAATCTTATTGAAATTTTTTTAAAAAATATTTAGTACCTAATTGAATTTAACATCACATATAATATAAAATAAATTTTATCCTAAAAAATTAAGTTTACGTAAAAACAACATGGCTAACATTTGGCCAGAAGGTTAGCCCCATAGATGCAACGTCTGGCCAGGACGTTGCAACCATGGGGCTAACGTTCTGGCAGGACGTTACAGTCATGGATGCATCGTCAACCAAAACTTTGTTCCCATGGATGCAACGTCCTGGCGAGACGTTGCATCCATGGGGCTAATGTTCTGGCCAAACATTTGATATGTCAATACAGTTAAAAAAAAAATTTACCTCTTCTGAATAGGCGACATTGTTGCCGGTTGTAATGGCGTTCGTGCTGGTGGTTGGTTGGAGGTCTAGATGGTGGCGATCAGTGGCGGATCTTGAAAGATTTGTTACAGGGGGCCAAATTTTCACAATAACATATTAATGGATGGGTATTTTTTGTGAGATAGAAAATATTCCATTGTTGCATTTAAAACGAAACGGAGGAAGTAGTCTAATTGATTAATTAGTACATAATACAAGAGCACATTGATATTGCTTGAATCTATAATAATTTATAAAGCAAACAAAACACACATCACATGTGCTAACATGAATAAGTTTTCAATTGAAAAAACAAAACAAAAAAAATCAAAATTAAACTAGGATGAGTGTCGTGTGAATTGTGATAACAATTCACAAGATACATATATACAAATAAAAAAGCAATGCTGCGTGCAGTAATTAATACTTCAGAGTTGTAGTTCATAAAAAATAAAAAGGGTACAATATAATGAATCGAAAAAGATTAAAAGATAATTACCAAAAGTGTGAAATTCAGAGTTGCAGTTCCTATTTTCTGCTAACAAAGTTGCAGACTTGCAGTTGTTCAGATGGCAGATTTTCCCCTTTTGGTTTTCACTTTTCAGTTTTTTGTTTTCCAATATGCAAGGGGTATTTTTCAGTTGCTTTAGCAGTTTAACAAAGTTGACGTGTAACTTATTTCTTGTTTATGCTTGACTTTTGGGCCTAACCTACAAGCTTTACAAGTTTTTTAAAAAAAATCTACGGGGGGCCAGGCCCAGGCCAGCCCCCATTAAGATCCGCCTCTGGTGGCGATGAGTGGTGGTAATTTTAGAGAGAAGTGTTAGTTGAAGTAAAGATTTGAACTGAAGTAAAAAAAATTCAAATGCAAAAGTAAACTAAGATGGTAAAAAAGGAGCTAAGGACATAATAGTACATTTTATGTTGGGATTGGGACGATTTTAAGTATTTTGGCGACGATGAATAGAAGTTCAGTTTACCAAAGACTCCCATATCTGCGCCAATATTCTTACGAGCAAATTTTTCAAGTCTTGCCAAAATACCGTTCAAAGCGATTTGTAAAGGAAAAGAACATTGTAAAAAGTCAGAGCCTAATACCACCAGGCACCAACAACCTAGAAATTCTGAGCCCAGATATCATTCCTAAATGGACAATTTCTTCAGCAGACCTCTTTATCAACCAAAAGAGCTGCAGTTTTACACTTATCATACACTGCATATGATAGATTACTAAAGTGAAAGTGACTTTAAAATGTGAACAAGAGCCAAAACGCACGAGTTATTGCTGGTAACTAACTGCTACAGTTGCACTCATGTGATGACAGAATCATCAAATTTATAGCAAACCAAACCAGTCCCATTTTTTTGTTTTGTCCATGACTATTTTGTCTAGAAAGATATACATTAACCAAAGCAATCAGCTTCCATTAATCATTGCTTCATAAGTTTCAGATCTAACTGTAGCAAACTTTCAAAGCTCCTATAATATATATTTTGTATATTTCAGTTTTCTCAAAACTTAATTTTACTTGTAGGTTTCAAATGAGCAATGCAAGAATAATATCCTTCTACATTGCAATAAGTTGTCTTGCATTCGTTACTTCAAAAATCATAATATCAGTTCTTCTCTACAAGAGATGGAAACGAAAGCACATGTCAGTTCAAGACAGCTACTCAGGTATGCCTCTAAACTCTAGAAACAATTCCGACTCTTTTATTATTTTTTTGAAAATTTTAGAAGACATTATAAACAAACAGGAGGGAAAATGGTGATTTTCCGGCATTCAAGAACGAAATCGCTAAAAGCAGATGCATTTTTGAAGAAGACACTGAAGTTAAGCAACAAAGATATTATTGGGTCTGGAGGTTATGGAACTGTGTATAAACTAGTGATAGATGAAGAAACATCATTTGCAGTTAAGAGGCTTAACAGGGGAAGTCCAGATCTAGACCGTGGATTCGAGAGAGAATTAGAGGCAATGGGTGATATAAAGCACAGAAACATTGTTACTCTTTATGGATATTACACTTCCCCTCATTATAATCTTCTGATATATGAGCTCATGCCTAATGGAAGTCTTGATGCATATTTATATGGTATGTCCATAATTAAAAAGATTTATGTGTTTAATGCATTTGTATTTATTTATCAATACAAATTTTTTGAAGAGAAATCTGGCTATAAAAACTTCCATATATCTTAGAACTCATAGACTCAAAATGACACCAAATTCCAAATATTCTGCCACGTTCATAGGCTCATAGCAAGAAAAAAATTGTTTACAGAATAAAACAGTTAACATCTACTCTTTTTTTGTACATTATGAAGCCGTGTTTTGTTCATAATAACAGTTAATGAGAACTGGGCATTTCTCAATGTAACTTATACGAAGTTCTCCATGTGCTCCCAAACTGAAGAATTTCAATGAATAAATGTTGTGATATAGGCAGATCAAACAATAAGAGGCATTTAGATTGGTCTTCAAGATATAAAATAGCATTAGGAGCAGCAAGAGGAATAGCATACCTGCACCATGATTGCATACCTCACATCATCCACAGAGATATCAAATCGAGCAACATCTTGCTGGACGACAATATTCAGGCTCGAGTTTCAGACTTTGGGCTAGCTACTTTCATGGAACCCGATAAGACTCATGTTTCAACTGTTGTTGCTGGCACTTTTGGTTACTTAGCCCCAGGTACTGATTTTTAACTTCATCCTTCTGTTTTCTGTATTATGAAGGCTTGGTATCATGGACAAGAAAATCTTATATAATAATTTGGTTTTCGTTTCCACAGAATACTTTGACACAGGGAAAGCAACAGCAAAAGGGGATGTTTATAGCTTTGGAGTCGTGTTGTTGGAACTTTTGACAGGAAGAAAGCCAATAGATGAAGCATTTCTTGAGGAGGGAACAAAGCTTGTTACCTGGGTTAGGCTTCAATCCTACATTTTTTGTGTTGGATCATTCCAATCCCAAATAAAAGAAGCTAATATGATTTCTAAACCAGATTTAGAGTGACAAAAATCAACAGCAGGATCACTATATTACTTCTTTCTGCTGGTGGTATTAGTTTAGACCATGGTAGTCACTCACATCCAAGGCTCCCCTCCCCAATATGTTACTTGGACTCTTCATTTAAGCTAAGAACCGTGTCAGATTCTCAATCCGACAATTCATTTTGGCCAAAATCACGGAAAACTTTTATGAAATAGCCAAGTTTGACACTTACACATATTTGATATGAGTACACGAGTCCAAGCAACATTGGCCAAATAAATAAATATAAAAAATCAAAGTACATACGTGTCAGGAGTAAATTTTCAGTTTCTAATTTCTGCTGGTAATCTACAAATTCATGAGCAGGTAAAGGCAGTCGTCCAGGAGAAGAGAGAAAAGGATGTCCTTGACAGTAGCTTGGAGTCCTGCCCCATCAAAGAAGTAAACTCCGTTTTTAGCATTGCATTAATGTGCTTAGAAACAGAGCCATTAAAGAGACCAACAATGGCTGATATTGTCAAAATGCTAGAGAAAGCAAAATCAGACGGAAAGGCTTCAGATGTTTCATCACAAACTGTTGTGTGAAAGTAATAGAAGTAGATAATAGCAGTGTTAAGTATTTGTACTCCTCAGTACCAACGGATTTGAAATTAGACTAGAATCATCATAATTCTAAACTTTGTTCAAACTGATACTGTGATACATGAAAAGGCTAGACCACAGAATTTGGCCTTCACAGCTACCGAACACAATTTTTGGAAACAACTATGAGCTCAATTCAGAAAGTGAGTTAAAAAGCCTCAAAAATTCCCAGCATACAGAACTTGAAGCTAGCTATACTAAGGTTACGGTACAAGTGTAGGAAATAATTGTGTTAACCTCTTATAGGTTAACCTGACATTCAATATATATGGTGTTTACAATACAGACCTATAACTATGAAAGTACTGTTTGGGCCCATTAAATCCTTCCAAGGAAATCATGCCACGTGGCACCGCCACCTAAGGATCGTGGGTCCCACCAGAATCACCCTATGAAAAGGTATCACCAATCCCCAAGTGAGCTGTCATGTCCAGCACACCACTTTATGGAAATTCTCACCACTATAAATACCTCTTGTCCCATCAATGCAAAGGTATTGAATACTCACCTAACTAACTTGAGTTCTCACTCTAGATTCTCTCTCTACCTCAATCATCTACTGACTTGAGCGTCGGAGGGGCGATCCCGGAACAACCCCCGGGGTAGTTTTTCTGTGTTTTGCAGGTTTCCGGTGAACTGATAATCAACCCAGCTCGGACCTAAGAACTTGTTCAGCACAGACCATTAACCTTAATTTCTAGACAGAAACAGTTTGGCGCCGTCTGTGGGGATAGTACAAAAAGTTACTTCGCCACCATTTTGAAAGACTCTCTTGCTGCTCAGCAGGACTTAATCTTAGTGCTAGTCAGCCATGGCACCTTCCAAGAACGCCCGTAACAGATCTACCCAACCTCAACAAACTGAGAGGGAACCCTCACCCCAACCAAGGAGGTCAGCACGAACTAGATCCCCATCGGTTCATACACTAGACCCTAACCTGGAGCTCTCTCAGGAACCTCAGCCTTCTCCCTCTCGGGAAATACAACGCGCTGACCCCCAACCTCTACTCACAGCTGACATTGCACTCATAGCAGCTCAGCTACAACAAACCTTGCAACAAAGCATTATGCAGATGCTGACCACTCTCCAGCAAGGGCAAGGGCATAACCAGCTCAACCTCCAGCAACGTGAGGACAACATTCAGAGGCCCTCTCATAGGGAAGAGCGAAACCCTCGCTCCCTTCATGACCAGCCTAACCGGCAAAGGTCAGCTGCTCGGGAGCTTACTCGGTCTCAAAGACCCCCCTCCCGGCAAGATGAACGCCCTCCTCTGGGCGAGAGGTCGGTCCCTCGGGAAGCCGCTCTCCGAAGGGAGGAGACCCATGTCTCCCGATCGCCAAGGGGAATCCTGGTCGCAAGCCGGAAGATCTCGGGATTTCCTTAACGAGAAACGACGGAGTCAGGGTATGATGCTCGTCAGCTCCTAGACCGCAAAGCGCTCAGCGGAAGGACACGGCGACTCCGCTCATCTAAACCCCTAAGGCTAGGAAACGGGAGCTTGAAGTTCATGACTCCGTTCAGCCGAGAGATTATTGCACCCAGACCCAAGGGAAGTCAAAACACCACTAATTGAGCCATTCGCGGGCCTAACCGACCCGGAAGATCAATGGCCACATACAAGGCTCAGATGAGCGTGCAGACCAGCTGCGAGGCCACTGGTGTCGGTTCTTCCCACCACACTAAAGGGTCGCGCTGAATTGGTTCCAAGAGTTACCGGCGGGAATCATCACCGACTTCTCGGTGCTCGAAGACATGTTTACTCATCAGTTCGTGGCCGGAAAGAGGCAAAAGAAAACTAGCTTACACCTCATGGGGGTCAAACAAGAAAAGAATGAAAGTCTAGCCGACTATATAAAAAGATTCAATGAGGAATCTCTGAAGGTATCCGACCTGCAGGATGCTGTGGCCTTTGCTGCTCTCATGTCCGGATTACAACCTGGCCGGCTAAGATGGACATTGGCCGAGAGTGAGGTCAAAACCTTCTCAGAGGCCATGGCAAAGGCTCAAAGATTTATCCAAGCGGCGGATATTTGCCGCCACTCGGAAGAGGGAAGTAAGAAGAGAAAGGAAGAAGGAAACAGAGATCAGCCCAAACAGCAGAAAACGGGCGGTAGGTCGGATAGGTTTACTGATCATGGAAACGACCCTCGTTTCAATAAAAATAGAAGAGAAATATACCTGGACATCAAGCACAAGTCCATGCTGCCCAATCCCCAACCCATCCGGACCTCAGCTTACCGAGGGACAAAAGCCAGTGGTGCGAGTACCACCGGGAATGTGGTCATACCACAAAGTTGCAGGGAGCTGAAGAAGGGGTTGGACAATCTAGCTGACCAGGGGAAGCTGAACCGCTACCTCAAGCACACGAGTGAAGAGAAGGGGAAGCAGAAGGTCGGTCAGTCCAATAGTGGGGATACTGAAGGCTACATTGGGGTCATCTCGGGTGGCTTCGCTTCGGGGGCCTAACCGGCCGAGCCAGGAAAGCTCATCTCCAAAACCTCAAGCACCAAGTACTCGAGGTCAAACCAAGCCGGTCGGACTGTCCTGTGATGACCTTCGGGGAATCCAGTCGACCAGTCAGCGTACCCCATGATGACCCCTGGTCATCGAGCTCAAGGTAGCCAACTCCCGGGTAAGGCGAGTCTTGGTTGATAGTGGGTCGTCCGCTGACATCATAACTTTAGAATGCCTGAAAAAGCTGAAATACAGCGAAGAGGATGTCATACCACTCGACCAGCCACTCATAGGCTTCGGGGTAACTCGGTACAACCTGTGGGATCGATAAAGCTCCCTACTCGGATGGGTGAGAAAGGCAAAGGCAGAAGCCTACCGATCGACTTTCTAGTGGTCGACATCCCCTCCCATACAACATAATAATGGGGCGACCCACTCTGAACAAAACAAAAGCTGCTATCTCCACGTACCAACTCCTCATGCAGTTCGAAACAGATGAGGGGAAGGTCGGAAAAATTCAGGGAGATCAACAGGCTGGACGAGAATGCTATGTTAATAGCTTAAAGAGCAGAACTGAGATCGACGTCCAAGAGGACTCGAAGAAGAGGAAAAGGGAAGAAAGTTCACCAAGGAACTTGGGGGTGTACATAACAGAAAACCCCAAAAGTACGAACGACCTCAGCCAGCTGAGGAAGACGAAGAAGTAGAGATCGGGACAGAACCCGGTCGGACTGTAAGAGTGGGCAAGGCCCTAAACCCAGAAACAAGAGCACAAGTGTGCAAGTGCTCAGGGAATACCAGGACGTGTTCGCCTATGAGGCCTCAGAGATGCCGGGACTTGACCCCAAAATTATGTGTCATGAGCTGAACATTAAGGAGGGATACAAGCCGGTCAAGCAAAAGCTAAGGCATCAAGGTCCGGAAAGGTGCAAAGCTGCCGCAGCGGAGGTAAAAAAACTGCTCGAGGCAGGATTCATTGAGGAATGCCAGTACTCGGAATGGCTGGCTAACGTGGTATTGGTGAAAAAGCCGAGCGGGGCTTGGCGCATGTGCGTGGATTTCACAGACCTGAACAAGGCCTGTCCGAAAGACAACCATCCTCTGCCCAAAATAGACAGGTTAGTCGATTCGACAGCTGGTCATGCCCTTCTAAGCTTCATGGATGCTAATGCAGGCTATCACCAAATTCCCATGGCGGAACATGATCGGATTCATACCGCTTTCACCACCCCGCAAGGGGTATACTGCTATAAAATGATGCCATTCGGACTGAAAAATGCCGGAGCCACCTACCAGCGGACAGTTAATAAAATTTTCAGTGATCAGTTGGGCCGAACATCGAGGTGTATGTTGACGACATGATCGTCAAAAGCAAGGCCCACTCTGATCACCAGACGATCTGAGGGAGACGCTGAGCACACTAAGGAAGTATCGTATGATGCTCAATCCTAAAAAGTGCGTCTTCGGAGTGAAAGGGGGTAAGTGCCTCGGATTTCTGGTAGATGAAAGGGGTATTGAGGCCAACCCCGACAAGATCAAGGCAGTTCTGGAAATGAAATCCCCCCGGAACGTCAGGGAAGTGCAGCGCCTAACGGATGTCTAGCTGCCCTTGGACGGTTCCTATCACGGTCGGCTGATAAGAGCCTATTCTTTTTCAAGGCCCTTAAGAGAAAAGAGTTCGAATGGGACGAAGAAGCTGAGCAAGCCTTCGCCTCCCTCAAACTTCATCTTCAACTCTCCCAAGCTCATGTCCCCCTTGCCGGGGAAACATTGTTTGTATACTTGGCCGTATCCGAATACGCCCTAAGTGCTGTTCTGGTAGCCGAAAGGGAAGGGACGCAACACCCGGTCTACTTCATAAGCCATGCCTTCCGAGGGGCAGAAGCAAAATATAGTGAGGTGGAGAAGATGGTCTTCGCCCTCGTCATGGCAAGCAGAAAGCTGAAACCATACTTCCAAGCCCATCAAATCAAGGTCCTTACCGGACAGCCTCTCCGCAAGGTCATAGAAAGCAGGAACCACTCCAGTCGGATGACTGATTGGGCTGACCAGTTGGCTGATTTCGGCCTGGAATATGAGCCCAGAAGGGCCATCAAAGCTCAAGCCTTGGCGGACTTCATAACTGAATGCACAACTCGGCCCCCGGTCGGCCAGAATGAAGAGTGGGAGTATACGTGGATGGTCTTCCACCAAGTCAGGATGTGGGGCGGGGCTAGTGCTTAAGCCCCCGGTCGGAGAAAAAATGGAGTATGCAATCAAATTCGAGTTCCTGGGGTCGAACAATGAAGCGGAATATGAGGCTCATCCTCGGACTTCAGCTGTGCATTCTTGCAGGAGCCACGGCCATTGAGGCCCGATCAGACTCACAGCTTATAGTGGTCAGGTCTCGGGAGTACGAGGCCAAGGAGGACAATATGAGATGTATCTGGCAAGGCACAAGAGTCATCAAAAAACTCTCCCATTTCCGCATCAGCCACATACCCAGGTCGGAGAATCAACAAGCCGACGCCCTGGCTCGTATGGCTAGTTCAGCAGAGGGGTCAGCCCCTCGGACTATCATGTGGGAGGTGCTTCGCCAGCCCAGCATAAATGCCAAGAACAGCTGATTCTAGACCGAACGGCCACTTGGATGGATGAGGTGGTCGGATACTTAAGGGATGGAGTCCTCCCAACAGATGTCAAAGAAGCCGAAAGGATCAAGCACCGAGCAGGTTGGTTCTTATGGCATGACGAGCAGCTCTACAAGAAGTCATACACGCACCCATTGCTGAAATGGTAACCCCTGAAGAAGGAAATTACATCCTAAGGGAAATACACCAAGGGGCGTGTAGAGCCATCAAGGGGGAGAACCATAGCAGGAAAAGCTCTAAGGGCTGGGTATTACTGGCCTACCCTCAAGGCAGATGCACAAGAATTGGTAAGAGATGTCCATCTTGCCAAATCCATTCGGATATTCCCAGATCCCCAGCTACCCCCCTCAATCCCATTCAAGCAGTTCTACCATTTGACAAATGGGGCATGGACCTGCTCGGCCCGTTCCCACCAGCATCGGGTCAGCGGAAGTTCTTGATAGTGGCCATAGACTATTTCACCAAGTGGACTGAAGCCGAACCCCTTGCCTCCATCACTGACAAACAAGTGCAAGCCTTCATTTGGAGGAACATAATCACAAGGTTTGGAGTCCCCGAGCCCTGGTCTCGGACAATGGTCGGCAATTTAATAGTGGACCAACTCGGGAATATTGTGCCGTTTTGGATACAGACCAGGTTCTCTGCGTGTCCCGACCACAAACTAACGGCCAAGCGAAGCGGCCAATAAATAGTGCTCAAGGGGATCAAAAAATCCTTGACGCAGCGAAAGGGGCTTGGGTGGACGACCTACCTGGAGTCTTGTGGTCTGCTCGGACAACGGTAAAGGAAGCAACGGGACACTCCCCGTTCGGACTGGTCTATGGTAGTGAGGCAGTACTGCCCGTAGAGGTCGGTATCCCATCGCCTCGGATCACCTTTTATGACTTCGAGCAAAATGAAGAAGAAAAGCCTGTCAACCTCGACCTGCTGCCAGAAACAAGGGGCAACTCATTGTTAAGGTCGATCCGCTACAAGCAAAGAGTAACTCGGCAGTTCAATCGTCGAGTCAAGTCAAGGCCGATCCAGCTCGGAGATTGGGTGGTCAGGAAAGTCGAAGCTACGGGGCTATCACATCTAAAAGCAAGCTAGGGGCCAACTGGGATGGTCCTTACAAGTAACCAAAGTCATCAAGCCTGGTACATTTCAGCTCGAGAATCCTGAAGGCATACCACTTGCTCGGCCATGGAATCTGGACAATCTAAAGAAATACTATGTATAGTCAATTGCAATTAGGGGCATATAGCCGAGATACTGGCCAGACGTGGCATGTAGTCACTCGGTTTGTAAGACTTAACCAGTCAATCTTCTAAGTTAATAAAAAGACTTAACCAGTCATTTCAATTGTTCGAATTAAACTTAACCAGTTTTAAGTGCTCGAATTTAGTCCGACCAACTATATTCTTCGAAACTTAACCAGTTTCGATCGCAAGCTGTTCGAGTTAAATCCGACCAGCATTATCAAGCAAAACTTAACCAGTTCGAGAATCTATACTTGAAGCAAAAATTGCAATTGACAATAATAAAAGGTGCTCGGATAAAATAAAGAAGACTTTTCATTAAAGTTAGAAAAATATTACATCCTAAAACCTTGGTACTACCAAGGCTAAGAGCAAAAAGAAAAACAAAATACAAGTCAAAACAAAGCCTAAGCTGCAGGGGCGTCGGTCGGATCATTGGTGCTTCCATGATGCTCCTCGGACCTGGCCACCCCTTGGTCTTGTCCCTCATCAGCCACCGCCTCTTCCTCAGCATCCTTTTCATCATCACCATCATCGTCATCATCCGAGAGGCCAATATGCAGTTCAGATAGGATGGCCTGATCCTCCTCCTTCAGAAGAGCTTCGTAGCTCCCCATGACCTCGGACCAAGGAAGAGAAGGATGCGATCTCTCCAGGGCCGCTTTCATCCTCTTGAGGGCGCCATCTACCCCCATTTGCTGGGCGGTAGATCCGACCTCGTTGACAAATAATTCGCAGGCTTTGGTCTCCTTCCAGCCAGCGAACCACTCATCTTCGGATTTCGAGGCCTTTTCCAGCTCGGCCAACTTGAATTGCAGATCAGTGATCTTGGTCTGCGCTTCCGCTACCTGGGCCTCGGCAGCAACCTTGGCGATCACAGCCTCATCCTTTTCCTTGATGAGTTTCTGCTTGGCCTCGGCCCATTGCGCCCGCTCGACCTTGAAATCATCCTGATCCCGAGCAATGCATCGCTTGGCGTGGGCGAGATCCGCCTCGGCTACCCTCTGAGCCTGCTCGGCGGCGTGGAGCGCAGTGAAGTGTTTCTTGCCCTTGGCTTCCAAGTCAGAAACCTTCTCGGCCAAATGGACCTTGTTCCTGGCCACATTGACCAGCCGAGCGGAGAACTAAATAACAAAACAAATGGTCAGTGTAAAAACTTAAGCAAATTCACAAAGCAGCCGAAGGTAACTCACCTCAGCCCAACTGCGAAACAAGTCATTGGTCTCCTCCGGACCACTGGTCTGAGCGATGTACTCCCGATCGGGAGCGCTGTACAGGCACTCAACAGCGTTGGTCCAGCGAGTGTCGAGCCCGTGGGCATCCAGTTCGCCAAAAGGCCTAGCCAGGGCAAGGCTAAGCTCCTCCGGGTCGTCATGGGGGCCGCGAGCGGCCGGCGTGTACTGAGGACTCTGAACCAGTCGGAAATCCTCCGAGTGGACAGAAATGTGAGTCCCCTCGGATTTCTCCGCCCGGTCCTTTGGTCGGGGACTATTAACTTCAACAGACTTGGCTTTTTTAGCCTTTTCGTCCTGAGCCTTGGCCAGCGCCTTCTCGGTCTTGGCCACCTTATGCGGATCCCGCTCCTTCCTTTTTCTTCGAAGCCTTGGGCTTCGACGGATCCTGCAAAGTTTCAAGATCAGCTCGGAACTAGCAAGAAAGAGTACTCGGCCAAAACCCGAGACATACCTTTGGAGGGTTGGGGACTCCGATCTTTTTTGCCTTCAACTCAGCCTTAAGCTGGGCCGCCCTCATTGCTGCATAATTCAACTTCTCGGCCATTTCGGGATCGGATTCGAGGAGACGTGTCAAAGAGCAAGCTGCAAAAACAACCAAATATGAGAAATTGCAAGTGCAAACAAAAACAAGTTAAACAACCCCCTCGGCCGATTACCCCGGGGAAATGTCCGGCTCAGCCCGACTGCAGAAGCAAGTGCTCGCTCTTGAATAGCGGCAGCTCGGAATCCAATTGCTGGCACGTAAAACCTCCCCTCCTTGAACTATTTGGGCCTCGGTTTGTAAGTAAATAGCCGCAATGGCTTCCTCCTCGGACATCTCCGGAACCCTAAAGTTAGCTCGTGGTTGGGTTCGACATCCGGTCGGACTGTAGGGATCCCCCAGTCCCCTCCGAAAAAGATGAAGGCAAACTCTTTCTAAACCCTTTCTGAGAAGTGGGCAAGTCAAGCACCACCTTGTAGCCCTGTCGGGCTTGAAAATACCACCCCTGGTCCATTGTCCCCAGCCGACATCTCGACCAGCTTAAACATATTACGCCATAGTCTGATGGTTGGTCGGACGCTCAACATAGCACATACTGTCTGAACAGCAACAATACTTCCCCAAGAGTTCGGAGAGATTTGACTTATGCACAGATTGTAGGCGTTGAGGAGTTCCTTCACAAAGGAAGTCAGTGGAAACCGGAGCCCCATCTCCATAGATTGTAATACACGCGTACAGCCCGGAGGGGGGTGAGAACAGTGTGATGGGCCTCCGGTCGGACAAGCATATAGGGGTCCCTTATCTGAAACCTTGCAGCCTGCCCCCTCGAATCATCAATAAGAGCCTTCATCAGTGCAGGGAGCGGAAACTTAGACCCCGGTCCCCCTTTCGGATCCGGATGGAAACTCCGGTCGGCCTGAGGTTGACACTTCTTCGCTATCCGACATCGTCACCCTCACTACACCATCAGCAAGGTATTTATCTAAGTAACTGGCTTTAGAAGAAAAGGCCAGGGACACTTCCCAAGGGAAGGGAACAGCGCCTCGGCCTCTTCCTCTAGTGACGATGAGGGGCTCGGAAGCAGAACCGCGTCGGAACGGCCGAGGGGTCGGGGCAACTTATTAAGGTCGACACCAACGTTATTCCCATCCCCTCACCTCCTCGAACCGATTGTAGGGAGGTGAGGTCGGAGGTGTCACCGACTCGGACGATTCTCCCATTATTGTATTGACAAGGGAGTCGGCCGAGGTTATTGAAAAGAAAAAGCGAAATAAACTAAAAAAGCAAGAGCGTACCTGGTCGGACGACGGAAACCGGAGAAATTGCAGAAACTTAGAGAGAAGCGAGAGCTTTTAGAGAGAGAAAGTGAAGAATTTTTAAGAAGATTTTGCACAAATGAATTCTCTCTCCTCTCCGTACAAATATATAGGCGTGCCTCGGGACGCGTCTCCATAAACCTATCAGGTGCCTCCACATGGCCAATGGAAGATGAAACGTCAAAATTTCCAGAAAGTCCCATCCAGCTCAACTACCCAGCTGAGAAGCGCCATGTGGCAAGCCACTGGCTTCCAGCTCAAAGCCACCCTCTCGGGCTCAACAAGCGTTATCCTCGGTCGTTGGTCGGGCAAGAAGAAACCATAATTCCATCACCCTTTGCCCGACCAGGTCTCTACTCGCACCCTTCACTTAGCCAAGTTTGCTAAGTGCTAGGGAGCATCCGGTCGGCCTCTCCAGGGCATGTTAGCCCCTGTCCGAGCAGCGCCCGTCAATCCAGCACCCGGTCGGTCAAGTTGGGGCTCCATCACCCTTTGCCCGACCAGGTCTCTGCTTGTTCCCTTCACTTAGCCAATGTTGCTAAGTGCTAGGGAGCACCTGGTCGGTCTCTCCAGGGCTTGTTAGCCCCTGTCCGAGCAGCACCCTCCAATCCGGAACCCGGTCGGTCAAGTTGGGGCTCCACCACCCTTTGCCCGACCAGGTCTCTGCTTGTTCCCTTCACTTAGCCAATGTTGCTAAGTGCTAGGGAGCACCTGGTCGGTCTCTCCAGGGCTTATTAGCCCCTGTCCGAGCAGCACCCTCCAATCCGGAACCCGGTCGGTCAAGTTGGGGCTTCATCACCCTTTGCCCGACCAGGTCTCTGCTTGTTCCCTTCACTTAGCCAATGTTGCTAAGTGCTAGGGAGCACCTGGTCGGTCTCTCCAGGGCATGTTAGCCCCTGTCCGAGCAGCACCCTCCAATCCGGAACCCGGTCGGTCAAGTTGGGGCTTCATCACCCTTTGCCCGACCAGGTCTCTGCTTGTTCCCTTCACTTAGCCAATGTTGCTAAGTGCTAGGGAGCACCTGGTCGGTCTCTCCAGGGTTTGTTAGCCCCTGTCCGAGCGGCACCCTCCCATCCGGAACCCGGTCGGTCGAGTTGGGGCTCCATCACCCTTTGCCCGACCAGGTCTCTGCTTGTTCCCTTCACTTAGCCAATGTTGCTAAGTGCTAGGGAGCACCTGGTCGGTCTCTCCAGGGCTTGTTAGCCCCTATCCGAGCAGCACCCTCCCATCCGGAACCCGGTCGGTCGAGTTGGGGCTCCATCACCCTTTGCCCGACCAGGTCTCTGCTTGTTCCCTTCACTTAGCCAAGTTTGCTAAATGCTAGGGAGCACCCGGTCGGCCTCTCCAGGGCATGTTAGCCCCTGTCCGAGCGGCGCCCGTCAATCTAGAACCTGGTCGGTCGCATGGAGCTACTTTGCCCATTGTCCGACCAGGTCTCCACAACCCCCCTTTGCAACCAAGTACTAGAAAGCACCTGGTCGGCCTCTCCAAGGCTCGTTAGCCCCTGTCCGGGCTGCTTGGGGCTAAGAGCACCTGGTCAGCGCCTCCCCGACCTGGTCTCTTTTTGACCTCCCTTCATGGAGGTCGGCCTATTTGAATCGGCGAATATCCCGGACCTGGTCGGCGCCTCCCCGACATGGTCTCCTTTTGGCCTCCCTTCATGGAGGTCGGCCTAATTGAACCGGCGAATATCCCAGACCTGGTCGGCGCCTTCCCGACCTGGTCTCCTTCTGACCCCCCTTTCATGGAGGTCGGCCTAGTTGAACCGGCGAATATCATGGACCTGGTCGGCGCCTTCCCGACCTGGTCTCCTTCTGATCTCCCTTCATGGAGGTCGGTCTAATTGAACCTGCGGATCAAAGACCTGGTCGGCACGTGTCCGACCTGGTCTCCTTCTGGCTTTCCCTACTAAGGTTGGTCAGATGAAGGAATTCTACGCCACCAAGGGGCTTCACCCGGTCGGACGGCCCTTCTGCCCCTTCCCGGCGTGGGGCTAAATGTTTGGGCCCATTAAATCCTTCCAAGGAAATCATGCCACGTGGCACCGCCACCTAAGGATCGTGGGTCCCACCAGAATCACCCTATGAAAAGGTATCACCAATCCCCAAGTGAGCTGTCATGTCCAGCACACCACTTTATGGAAATTCTCACCACTATAAATACCTCTTGTCCCATCAATGCAAAGGTATTGAATACTCACCTAACTAACTTGAGCTTCTCACTCTAGATTCTCTCTCTACCTCAATCATCTACTGACTTGAGCGTCGGAGGGGCGATCCCGGAACAACCCCCGGGGTAGTTTTTCTGTGTTTTGCAGGTTTCCGGTGAACTGATAATCAACCCAGCTCGGACCTAAGAACTTGTTCAGCACAGACCATTAACCTTAATTTCTAGACAGAAACAAGTACTATTCTACCCTTTATAATACAATATTATCCTTTACATATAATATTATCTAATACACCCCCTCAATCTTTACGGGGTGAAACAACGGATAGATTGGTACGATGTTTAGTAAACAAGTTAGTAGATAGACTTTTAGTAAAAATGCCCGCAACCTGAGACTGTGTAGGAACATGTCGAACAATAAGACCTCCCTTGGCAACCATTTCTCGAACAAAGTGATAGTCAACATTGATATGTTTGCTACGATCATGATGAACTGGGTTAGCAGTGAGATAAGTAGCAGAAAATGGCCAATGTCAGCAAGAAGTTGCTTGAGCCAAATAGTTTCTGCAGCTGTGTAGGAAACTGCCCTGTATTCAGCTTCAGTGGAAGATTTGGAGACAGTAGGTTGCTTTTTAGAACGCCAAGAAATCAAATTCTTCCCAAGAAAGACAGCATATCCAGTAGTAGAACGCCGTGTGTCAGGACATCCTGCTCAATCTGCATCAGAATAGGCAATAACAACAGTAGGAGAATTGTTGCTATATAAATAAAGTCCATAATCCAGAGTGCCCTGCAGATATCTGAAAATTCTTTTCACAACATGAAGGTGAGTAGTACGAGGAGCATGCATAAACTGAGGCACCATATTAACAGCATAAGCAATATCATGACGAGTCATAGTTGAGTACTGCAATGCACCAACCATACTACGATAATCTGTGGGATTAGCAAGGAGTTCTCCATCAAGCAGAGACAATGAAGATCCCCTAAATCCTTCATAGCAAATTGAGAAGAAAGGACAGATATGAATTTGGCAACAAGAGGAGGACTACTACCAGTGAGAACAATGTCATCAACATATAATAGAAGAATAATGAGATGACCATGATATTTGAGAGTGAACATAGAAGTGTCACAACTGCTGCACTTGAAACCAATAGATAAAAGAAAGTTGCCTGCACTTGAAACCAATAGATAAAAGAAAGTTGTTAAACCTGGAGAACCAAGCTCTAGGGGCCCGTTTAAAATCATAAATGGACTTACGAAGACGACAAATATGAGTAGGTTTAGATGGATGAATAAAACCCGGAGGTTGACGCATATAAACCTCTTCATTAAGAAAACCATGAAGAAATGCATTTTTGACATCTAACTGACGAATAGACCATTTGAGAGAAACAACAATAATAAGAACCAAGCGAACAGTAGTAGGTTTAACAACAGGACTAAAGGTTTCAATGTAATCAATATCTGCCTGCTGGTGATTGCCAAAAACAACAAGTTTGGCTTTGAACCGCTCCACAGAACCGTCAGAATGATATTTAATCTTGTAAACCCACTTACAACTAAGTAGATTCTTATCATAGTTTCGAGGTACCAACTCCCATGTGTCATTTTTAATCAAAGCATTATATTCATCTAACATAGCTTGACGCCAACGTGAATCTTTAGAAGCTTGTTTGAAATTAGTAGGTTCAGACGCAACAATTTCAGTGTTTAAGTTCATTAAGACACGTGGTTTAGACACTCCAACTTTAAGACGAGTAACCATGGGATGGTTATTGGCAACAATGGGAGACGGAATAGGCGAGGAGGGTGTGGGAGACACCGGACTGGACGTAGGGACGGACGAGGGGGACGACCCGGGGGACGCGGACATGTGCGGCAGACCAGCGCTGGACCTAGCACTCGCTGGGCGCCCAGCAGGCGAGGTCGGGACAGAAGGTGCTGGGGCCTCGACACGGGCAGACGCGGGAAGCGGGATAGCCTCGACACGCGAGAGAGAGGACGGACTGGACTCAGGCTGCGACGAGGCAGCAGGGACCACGGGTTGGGGGACGACTACAGGTCTAGACACGGCAACCGAGGGATGCTCATGGGCCACATTGGTGAGGGGCCAGTCAACAGACAGAAGCAAGGGTGAGGTGTAAGGCGCATGAGACTGAGGACCAACCAAAGCACGATATCGGAATTTATGTTCATGAAAAAGAACATGATGACTAGTGTAGACCTTCTTGGTAGTAGGATCAAAACATCGATACCCTTTATATTCCAATGCATATTCAATAAAAACACAAGTTTTAGATTTAGGTTGCATTTTGTGATTTTTAGAGTCCGGAAACAAGGGAAAGCATTCACATCCAAATGTTTTCAAAAAATGATAGGAAGGGGGACGATGAAATAATTTTTCAAAAGGGGAAACACCGCCTAAAACCGAGCTGGGTAATCTATTGATAGTATAAGTGGCAGTATATGATGCATCCACCCAAAATTCAGCGAGAAAGTCAGAATGAATAATCATAGTACGAGTCATTTAAATAATATGACGATGTTTGCGTTCTGCAACACCATTTTGAGCTGGAGTATGGGAACAAGATTTTTGAAAAATAATACCAGTGTCAGAAAAATGGTGAAGAAGAGGAGAATTATCAAATTCCCTTCCTCCATCACTTTGAAATATTTTAATTTTGCAATTAAAAAGATTTTCAACCATCTTTCGAAACATAAGAAATTTGGAATAAGCTTCCGATTTTTGACGTAAAGGATAAATCCAGGAATATCGTGAAAAATCATCTACAAACACAACACAATATCGAAATAATTGATTGGACAAAACAGGATATTGCCAAAGATCACTATGAATTTCATATAATGGATATGTAGAAACATGTTCAACTGAATCAAAAGGTAAACGATGTATTTTCCCTAGCTTACAACCTACACAATCATCATGAAACTTAGAAGTACATGTGATCTATTTATTTGAACATAATTTTCCTAAAATGCTAGAAGATGGATGACCCAGACGAGCATGCCACACATCACCCGATTCCTTAATGGCTAGGAAAGCAGGAATTGAAGGCTCAGGAGGGACAATGTTGGGCTGAAGAGGGTAGACACCTTGCTTACTGGTTCCCTGAAGCAGAACTTCCCCCGTTATCTGATCCTTAACATAAACAGAATTTTTATCAAAACTCACAACACAATCATTTTCATGACACAACTTGTTAACTGATAATAAATTATGTTTTAAATTAGGGACAAACAGACAGATGATAAACGGAGGGGACAACTTGCAGTTTTTAAAGTTAAATTTCCAGTACTTTTAATTGGGAGTAAGGTACCATTACCAACTACAACAGAACTAGACCCAGTATAAGGAGTTTTGATAGAGAACGTATCATGCTGAGGAGTCATGTGAGACGCAGCTCCCGAATCCAGTTACCAGATCGAGTCATTAGCTTCACCACCAACAGACAGTGCAGCTAAGGCTCGAGTGACACTTTCTGAGGAGGAGGGAACAAAACTGGAATTGAAACGCTGGGGACAATAAGCAGCTTGGTGACCTGGAAACCAATACAAACCACATGTATCGGAAGTAGGGGTAGAGGTAACATTGTTACTATTTGCTAAATTACTCCCTGCAGACGACAAATTATTAGTAATATAATCTAGGCAAGGCATACTATAGGATGACAAGTTAGAAAATTTACTTATACCATTTGACCGTCCCTGATTACCATTGTTGTTGTTGTTTCCTCCAGAGCCACGATTATTATTGTTTCCTCCATTCCCACCATTATTACCCCGAGCATTGTTGCCCCCACGATTATTATTACCACCTCTGTTTCTGTTATTCCTTCCCCGATTTCTCCCTCCAGAATTAGTCTGGGAGGAGGAACTTGAACCAGTACCAGTAGATTTAATTCAAGTAAGGCATGATAGGATGAGGGATCAGATGCATCCTTAGAATTTATCAATCTTTGTTCATGCAGTAACAACTTGGGACGCAAATCATCAAAACTAATCGAGAATGGATAATGCAGGAGGGTAGTAACTATATGATCGTACTCAGAATCACGATCTAAATCAAAAAGGGTATACTGCACTAAATCCTGGTTCGACATAGGACACTGAATAGCAGCAAGGGAATCAACAATCACCTTAATTTCCCGTAAATACCCATCCATTGTTTGGGAAGCAGTCTTTTTAATATGAGTTAGACATCCCATTAATTCCATTGATCTTCATGTGGTGAAGAAAGAACGTGACTTTGAAAAAAAAGTTAGGTTATTTTTTTCTTTTTCTTTTTTTTTTTTTATGAAAACCTAAGCTGTGATACCATATACAAGTGTGGGAAATAATTGTGTTAACCTCTTGTAGGTTAACCTGACATTCACTATATATAGTGTTTACAATACAAACCTATAACTATGAAAGTACCATTCTACCCTTTACAATATAATATTATCCCTTTACATATAATATTATCCAATAGTTACAATCATCCAACCCAATGCCAACACATATGCATCAGACACCCAGATTATCCACCCCAGACTAATAAGCAAACACGTTAACACGATTTTACAAGTCATTCCATGTCCCTTACAGACTTCTTAGAGATTCCTGAAATGTTTTTGCAACGACTCAAAGGCCTAGGCAACACCCTTATAGATGTTGGTCGAGAATGATGGTTACCCACACCACCACACATTAAACTTTGATGGTTTTGCTCGGAACAATCATTCCTCTGCAGTAGTTGCTATAAGAGACTCTAGTGGGGATGAACTATGAGCTGCTATGTGCAATTTAGGAATAGTTTGACCTTCTAATAGCATAAGTCATGATGAGTCATAACTAATATCTCAATGTTGAAGACGATAGTTTAGTTAGGATTAATATCTTGCTTTATAGTTTTCAACTTTAGAGGAAGAATCAACTAATTATTCAAGACATAACAAGAATAAGACAACACTATAGGATCCATAAAAATCAGCATATTTGTCACAAAACCAATTGGAGATTTCATTTCCGCTTAGAACACATGCTTAGTAGGTTTTACTGGTTACCGACAAGAGTATGCAATTGGTCTACAAAAGACAGTCTTACCTTACTACTTCCTCCGTTTCTAAATAAGTGCAACATTTGCAGTGTTTACTATTCACAGTTTAAACTTTAATTAGCTTTGGTGATTTAAATTTTAGAAAAAAACATAGTCATGTGAGATCTTGTTAGATTCGTCTGAATGTGAATTTTTTTAATATCAACTTTTTATAATTTTTACTTATTGATAATTGAAGATATTAATGGTTAAAATAATATATTGACAAACGTGAAAACAGGAAGTGTTGCACTAATTTAGAAACCGAGAAAGTATTTGAGATAATGTTACCTTTTGAAAAGTAGTGTGAACAAAATGTGACCCTAGGATAAAGAGTGAGACAGACCATGTTCTTTTGAACTTATTTTGCCTGAACTGAACAGCACTGAACTGAACTAAATTGTATTAACATAATATTATCAATACTTATCATAATAATAACCAATAAATATTAACATAATATTATCAATACTTATTATTATTATTTATTATTTTTACATAATTGATTATTAGTTTTATTAAATTGTTTAACAACAACAACAACAACAATAATATTATTATTAATAACTGAACTGAATTTAAATTAACTAAAAAAATTAAATTAACTGAACAGAAATTAAATTTATTATTATTTATTATTATTACTATTATTATTAATAATATTATTTATTATTATTATTATTTAGTAATATTCATTATTATTATTATTTATTATTATCATTATTTATTATTATTACTTATTATTATTGTTATTATTATTATTTTTTATTACTTTTATTTTTATTATTATTATTTATTAATATTATTATTATTTATTAATATTATTATTATTTATTATGTATTATTTGTTATTTATTATTATTATTATTTATTATTATGTACTCCCTCCGTTTCCTAAAGATCTTCCCTCTTTCCGTTTAAGTGCGTTTCCAAAATATCTTCCCTCTTTTACTTTATTCCTTATTTGGATTTTTTTTTCCTTTTTACCCTCTCATGTCCCTATCATATGGTCCACCATTACATTATTAATTCAATTTTACTATCTTTCTCTCTCCTACTTTAACTCCTTTTTATTTGTTTATTTATCTTAACCCCTTTCTATCTCCTACTTTACCCACCCCACACCCCACACCCCACACAAGTGGATCCTCCTTGGTATCTGTAGGAACAGTAACAAGGAAGATCTTTAGGAAACGGAGGGAGTATTATTATTTATTATTATTTATTTATTCATGATTATTATTATTATCATTTATTATTATAATTGTTTGTTATTATTATTTATTAGTTATTATTTACTCCCTTTGCTTTTTTTATCGTTCTCACTTAAAATCTTGACACTATTTATACTTACTTACTAAGAGAGAATCTTCTCAAATTTTTTCAATTTATAAGAAAAAATATAGTCATGTGGGGTCTTGTTTGACTTGTTTCAATTAGTACATTATTAATATTGAATCGTTATAATTTTTACTAATATATAATGAAAGATATTTAAGTTCAAAAATGTGCATTGAGAGAGGTGCACAGGAAAGTGAGAAAGATAAAAAAAAACAGAGAAAGTATTATTTATTATGTATTATTTATTATTATCAATTTTTATTATTATTATTATTATTATTATTATTATTATCCATTATTACTATTATTATTTATTATTTTCATGACTACTATTATTATTGTTTATTATTATTTATTATTATAATTTATTAATTATAATTTATTATTATAATTTATTATTATAATTTATTAATTATTATTTATTATTGATTATTATTATTTATTATTATTTTTTATTTGTTATTTTTTTCATTTATTATTAATATAATACTAATATACTATAATTAACCAATGTAATAATAATAATAATTATTATTATTATTATAATAACAACAACAACAATAACAATAACAATAATAATAATAATATTATTATTATTATTATTATTATTATTATTATTATTATTAATAAAAACAATAATAAAAAAATAATAATTCATCGTTATAATTATAATATTAATAATGATAACAATATTAATAGTAATATTGAAAACAAAAATAATAATTACAACATAGACAAGATTGAACTGAACTTATTTTGGCTGAACTGAACTTATTTTGGCTGAACTGACTGCACTGAACTGAAAATAAGTCCAAAAAAACAGGGCCACAATGTCACATGATTATTAGCTTACACATGACTAAATGTGATCTGTAATTAATAGACTAGTACTCATAGATATTCTATTTGTAAAAATAAATTTTAAACTAAATTTTCTTCCAGAAATAAACGACTTGAATAGTTATAATTTTACGAAAATTATTTACATTGAAGGGTTTAGAACATGAATTAATCATCAGCATAATTCCTTCTCTTTACCACATATCAATTTGTGATTATATTCAGTTCACAGTGAAGCTAAATGACAGGCATTAGAAATGCAAAAGACGACTTAGGATGCGTTCTCTTCACCTTAATAAATTAAGTGTCAGGTCCAATAAGGTCAGATAAGTTTCAATCAGGGCAATAAGTTCCAATCAGGTCTAATAAGGTCCAATAAGTTCCAATTAGGTCTAATAAGGTCCAAATAGTCAATGATGAATAAATATTTATATATTGTCCATTATTTTATTATTCATATCACTATTAATTGATTATGTTATTACTAGAAATTTTTTTTTATTAGGAAATTAAGTCAACCCAAGAGCTAACCGTTACAAGGCTAGTAGCCTGTAGGAAACACCAACACATTGGCTGGTAAGGCATGCATAGCATGCTAAGGAAATACCCCACCATAATGCTGGGCGTAAGGATCGAACCCCTGACTTCAGGGACCAAGGGGGAGCGCTCTACCCACTTGAGCTAACTCTTGTCCTTGTTATTATTAAAATTTTAATTAAAGTACAATAATGATTATATCATATTATACTTGTATTATTGTCTATTATTTTATTAAATGTTTGTATTATTATCTATTATTTTATTATTCATAATACTATTAACTGATTATGTTATTATTAATTTCTTTGAATTAAAGTAGCACAATGTATAGTATTATACTTGTATTATTGTCTATTATTTTATTATTCATATAACTATTAACAAGACTATTAGATATATTAGTGGTGAAAGTTTAGATAGGCAAGTTTATAAATAGTATATTTTTTTTGTTAAATTGTTTATCGTAAGAGATAAATAATAATAAATATTTTTTTAAAGGGTAAATTTTAATTATTATTTCATAATAAATTTTGAGGGGTAGTACGTTAGGGGTAATATTTATGTTATAACTCATCAATAATTTTGTCTAATAAGGTCAAATAAGTTCCAATTAGGTCCAATAAGGTCTAATAAGTTTCAATAAGGTTCAATAAAGTGTAATAAGTTTCAATTAGGTCCAATAAGGTCTAATAAGTTCCAATCAGGTCAATAAGTTTCAATCATGTCTAGTAAGTTTCAATAAGTTGAATCAGATCCAATAAGTTGAATCAGATCCAATCAGGTCTAATAAGTTCAGTTCAGGTCCAATAAGTTCAGTCAAGTCCAATAAATTCAATTCATATAAGTTCAAGTCCAATAGAGTGAAAAGAATGCACCCTTATAAATTAAAAAACAGCCATGAAGAATGAACCCATTATTCGCTTGAAATCAATTAAATAAAAAAACTAAACCAACATCCAGAAATCTTAGCAATCTCCAATTTCTTGATCACGACTCTCAAGTCTCAACTGGACAATGTTATTTCAGCTTAATGATGGCTGCTGAGCTTGCACTAGCCTTTTAATGAACAACGAAAAATTAAAACAATGATATTACAACAGCATACATTGTTTAGTTGATACATACCCTTTCATGAAAAACTATATTACCAAGGATTCAGCTAGACAACTCAGGGTGTACCATTACTTCTTCAAGGTAATTGCCAAACCATTGGCGACTGAAGATTTTAGGGTAGGAGAAACTGGAGATTCCCCAAGGAACACATCAAAAAGAGCCTTTGTTACATTCAGTGATTCAATTGTGGCATCTACTTTTGTAGGTATCCCATTCAATGACACAGAAACCTGTTAATCCAATGAAACCAAAAGTTTGAATGAAATGTCAAAAAAGAAAGTTACTAATGAGCAGCAAACTCGGCTAAAAATAATGAGGAGAAACTTGATTTCTCAAAGTTCAACAACTTAAACACCATCTACAAACATAAAACAATAAATAAATAAATAAGTTCAACCAAACATACCAGCATCTGGGATGGTTCAAGCCAAGTTAGAAGAATTAAAGTGCCTTTCTTAAG
The DNA here is from genome assembly GCF_026745355.1 of Beta vulgaris subsp. vulgaris. Taxonomy (NCBI): domain Eukaryota; kingdom Viridiplantae; phylum Streptophyta; class Magnoliopsida; order Caryophyllales; family Amaranthaceae; genus Beta; species Beta vulgaris. The sequence continues at coordinate 20,513,985 of NC_079205.1, read as the reverse complement.
AGAAAGCGCTTGGAAGATATTCCGGAAAGTTGAAAGAGCTAACTTATCAACATCAGTTGGTGCTTTTACTCTTGGAGAAACCGCTTCATCCAAGGCATCCCAGAAAGTTTTTCCATCTACGTCTCTAACCAAAGCAATTTGCAATGATTTCTCCAAAGGCGCTGCACATTAGATAATTTAACTTAGCACCAATCATTAAGCTACCCCCTCCTATCAGTGTACTATGTGTAGATAACACAGTTAATTGAGTTTATTACATTGATATATAGATTGGAACAATGCCAAATCCTGTTCAACTTCGGGTTTTGACTTTCCTTTCCAAGGACTCAGTTCATTCAGCAAGGATGGATTTACATAAAGTCCTGCTGCATACACCTTAACGCCAATAATTGCAAAAACTTTTTCCCTGTAGCCTGAATTTCATCGCAAACAAATAAATCAACAATGTTGATCATCTCATCTAAAAGAAAAATAGGAATTTATTGAAGGACATCAGCAAATAAACAAATTCTGCAAAAACTCGAAACGTCGACTAAGAAGGCAGAATGATCCTGTATTATTTTTTGGATTACAGCTTTACATTAGTTAGTTAGCAAGTTTGTTAAGTATGTTATAACTTATTTCCACACATGTTGCTTAATATAAAAGCTCATGTAATAGATCCTGTCAGCTGTAATCTTTCATTCTCTCTGAAATAATAAACACATTCTGCTTTCTCTCTAAATTTCTTTCTCTATGAAATGATCTGAACATCACTAAATAACATAGTACCAGAGCTAACTGAACAATTTCGATCCTTTTCTCGGTCAATTCAAGCATTATTCTTCATTACTTGGTGAATTTCATCCTGAATCCTGGTAATATTTTTCTGAAATCTTGCTTCGAGAATCTGAATTGTTGATTTACAGTTGTGATTCATCTGTCATCTGAAAATCCTGGTTATTTTGCGTAGATTCTTGTTTGAAATCTCTGAAATCTTACTGAATTTGTCTGAAAATTTCTGAATCCTTGTCTGAAATTCCTGATATCTCTGCAATTCTTCTGAAATCTTGAAGTCCTTCCAATCATCTTTTAAATTGTTGATCCTATTCTCTAAATTCTTGTTATTCTGATCTATGATTTCATAAATCTTGAATCCAAATTGATTGATTACTAAGTCCATTATTCATTGAAATCTGCACATCAAGTGTTTGCTAGTTTGCAAAACTTAAAAACTCTAGCTACTTCTTCAATCATCTTTTCATGTGAATTCATCAATCCTTCATCAAAATGCCTGAATTTGAAAACTCTACATCTGAAACTCCAACTCTTCAACCTAATCAAGATCCTACAAGTATCTTTTACGTTCATCCATCGGATGCTAATTCAACACAAATTGCTTCTGTGATATTCAATGGAACTAGATTTAGTGACTAGAAGAGATCTATGATGATTTCTTTATCTGCTAAGAATAAATTGTGTTCTGTTGATGGAAGTCTAGAAATACCCGATAAAAATAGCAATGATTCTACAGCTTGGGAGTGCTGTAATAGTCTTGTTATTTCTTGGCTGTTGTCCAATCTTGATCATTCAATCAAGAAGAGTGTACTATTTTTTAGTACAGCAAGAGAAATTTGGAAGGACTTGGAAAACAGATTTGGATATTCCTCAATGACACAGGTTTATTCAATTGAACAAAAGTTATCTGATATTAGCCAAGGTTCTTCAAGTGTTTCACAATTTTACACTGAGATTAAAGGTCTTTGGCATGAATTGCATGACGCAAATCCAATACCTTACTGCACTTGCGAGAAGTGTACCTGTAATCTGACACAAAGAGTACTCACAAGAGACCAGGAGCACCCTCTCATTCATTTCATGATGAAACTCAATGAGAGTTTTTTAGTTGTTAGAGGAAACATACTCATGAATCAGCCTTTGCCTCATGTTGCTCAAGCATAGGCATAGGCATACAGGATGTTTGCCCGAGAAGAAAGACACAAAGAAGTTTCCCAGAACCACTGGCATTTATAGCAAACAGAAGCAATGGTTACAAATCTTACAACAACAACTTTCAGAAGTCTTATGGTCAGAACAACAAGGCACAGACAGGCAACAAAAGGCCAGGATCGACTACTACTACTACTGCACTCAGTGTAAGATTCCAGGGCATAACTTGGAAAGATGCTTTAAAATCAATGGATATCCTCCTGGTTTCAAAGGTCTTAGAGATAAGAGAGTAGCAGCTATGGTAACACCTGATACATTAGCTGATACACAAGAATTGAAGCCTGATTCCATCTTAGTTGATCACGTTTAATCAACTCATGACCCTTCTGAACAAACAATCATCCAATGAAGCAGAACAACCAAGTGGACATGCTATGATGGCAGGTACTTACTGTTTTGTATCCTACTCTAACACCAGTTGGTTACTAGACAGTGGTGCTACAGACCACATTTGTTCCACTTTGGAAAATTTTCATGATTATCAACCTGTGTTGGATGCTAGCTACACTATCACAATACCAGGTGGAAGCATAATTCCACTTAAACACATAGGTTCAATTCACCTAAACAAATACATAACACTACATATTAACATAATGTTTTACACAAACCTGACTTTCAATTCAGCCTTATTTCTATTCATAGGTTGTGTAAAGATCTTAATTGCAAAATTACATTTACTCACACTCAATGCTTTATTCAGGACCACTCTCTGACAGGTCCCTCAATGCTTCTTGGTAACTTGAAAGCTGGACTCTACAATGTTGAAGAGTCACCAACTACATCTGCCACATCTCAAATTTCTTCTGTGGTTCATGTTTGTGTGTGCGGTTGATATTGCCAAGCTATGGCATCTTAGACTAGGTCAGTTACCTTTTTCTCAAATAAAACATGTTATTCCTGAGTGTGATGTTAAGTCTTGTATTCATGATATTGTTTGTCATGTGTGTCATGTTGCCAAACAAACTAGAAAACCCTTTCCCACCAGTGATATTCACAATGTCAAACCTTTTGAACTTCTACATATAGATGTGTGGGGTCCCTATAGATCCAAAACACACAGAGGTAGTAATTTCAATTCCTGACAATAGTGGATGATTTACCAATGGGTGCATTTACTTAAACTGAAATATGATGTTGTGCCTATTTTACAAAGCTTTTGTCAAGATGTTGCCACAGAGTTTAATGCTAAAATTCTTTGTGCGAGATCTGAAAATGCTAAGGAGCTAGGAGAAGGAGACATGAAGAAAATTTATGCCAGTTTGGCTATAATTCACCAAACTAGCTGTTCAAACAGCCCTCAACAGAATGGTACTGTTGAAAGGAAACACAAACATCTGTTAGAGAATGCAAGAGCTCTAATGTTTCATTCTAAGGTTCCAACTAAATTTAGGGAGATTGTGTGACTTGTGCTGCATATCTCATCAACAAGATACCTCTGAAAAGACTTCAATATGTCACTCCTTATGAGAAGATGTTTTCGAAGTCATCATTGTAAGATCATTTAAAAGGCTTTGGGTGCTTATGTTATGTGTCTACTGTGAAGGCACACAGGACCAAGGTTGATCGTAGAGCACAACCACGTAGGGGTGTGCACAAACCGGTCCGGATTGAAATTTGGACTGCACCGGACGGGAATTCGGACCGGAGCCGGTCCCCAATCCGCCGAATATCATGATTTCGGTCCACCGGTCTTGTCAGGTCCGGTCCGATCCAAACCCGGAAAATTCCGGTCCGGACCGGAATTTCTATTATTTTAGTAAAAAAAAGTTTATATGTTAAAACAAATTAAAAGCTAGAAAATTAGAAACTTAAAAACCTACTATTTATTCTTTTAGGATTGTTATTATTAATATTATTAATTTTTAGGAAAATTTGTCAGAAACAACCTTTTATAAGGAAGATTTTGTCAGAAACAACCTTTTAAAATTTTTTTTGCCAAGAACAACCTTAAACAAATTTTTTTTTGTCAAAAACAGCCACATGATGTCATTCCGGTGTTGACTCATGTTTTCCGGCATTGACTTTCTTAAGTACCCCAATTAACCCCCTTTTCCCTCCAATTTTAGAGAAATCACAAAACCCTTTTCCCTCCCTCATCTCATCTAAACTGATTCCATCTATTTCTCTCTCTCCCCCCCCCCCTCTCTCTCTCTCTCTGTGTGTGGGAAACTCAGAAATTCTTCTAAACTCGAGAAATTTTGCAAAGAAATTCTTCAAGGTTTGATTCCATCTATTTTAAAAAAATATTTTTTCTTTTTTGGAAAAAAAAAATTCCGGTCCAAGAGGTCTGGGACCCGGACCGGATCGGAAAAATTCCGGTCCTGGTCCAAGGAAATGTCGGATTCCGGTCTAGCCGGTTCCGATGTGTGACCGGTGCACGCCCCTGCAACCACGTGTTCCTAGGGTATTCTGTCACGCAGAAAGGTTATAAAGTCTTTAATCTCTCCACTCAACAAGTCATTGTATCTAGGGATATTGTGTTTCATGAGAGACATTTCCCATTTCGTATTCGGTCTCAACTCACTATTGGTGTTGCTAAACCTATTTTTGATCCTGCTGCTACTTGATGTATTTGATGAAGATTACCTTACATCCTTCTCAGTTCCTATCCCACATTCTTCTTCCTCTACATCTTCTTCCCACAATGATACTTCATCATCCAGTGATTCTTCATCATCTGAACTAAACACTCCTGAAATAAACACTTCTCCCACTTCACATTAACAAAATGAGCCACCTGTTGCCTTAGATACTACTGACTTAATTGATCTTAGTCATATCATTCCCTCACAGCCTACTCCTACTCTTAGACATTCAACCAGAACTCATCAACTACCCTCTTATCTCAAAGATTATCATTGTCATACAAGTACTACATTCACCACTTGGTGTAATCTAGTTGCTTCTTCTTCCTATCGAGCCCCCCATAAAGCCTTTCTTGCTTCTCGCTCTCTTCAAATCCAAGAAACTCTTAACTATGATGAAGCAGCAAGCAAACCGGAGTGGATATTAGCCATGAACAAAGAAATCCAAGCCCTACATGACAATGACACTTGGAAATTGGTTGATCTTCTTAAAGGGAAGAAACCTATAGGTAATAAATGAGTTTACAAGGTGAAATAAAAATCTGATAGGCCTTTAGAGAGGTGCAAGACAAGGTTAGTAGCTAAGGGCTATGACCAAAAATATGGCATTGACTATGAAGAGACTTTCTCCCCATCAGTCAAAATACCCACAATTAGGTGCATTATAGCACTGGTAGCAAGCAGAAAATGGCCTATTTACCAGTTACACGTTAATAATGCTTTTCTCAACAGAGATTTGCATGAAGAGGTCTTTATGAAGGTCCCTTCTGGTGTTCCTAATCCTCTCAACAAGGTCTGCAGACTTAAGAAGTCCCTTTATGGACTAAAACGAGCTTCTAGGCATTGGTTTGCCAAGCTTGTTGGTGATGTGACATCTCAAGGATTCAACAATCCAAAAATGATTACAGCATGTTCATCAGAAGATCACATCACCATATAACTATTGTTGCAGTTTATGTTGATGATATCCTCTTAAGTGGAACAGATTCTTTTGCTATTGATGAGTTGAAAGCTTATTTACTTTATGGGCATTGAAGTGGGGTATACCAGAAGGCATCTTATTTACTCAACAAAAGTTCACTAAGGAACTTCTCTCTGAATATGGTTTTGACCTATCCAAGCACCCTACTACTCCTTTACCTCTTCATCTCAAATTACAAGTTGACTCTGGTACTTTACTTCCTAATCCTGAAGTTTATAGGTCTCTTGTTGGTAAACTAAATTTTTTAACCAACACTAGACCAAACTTGGCATATACAGTTCAGTCTTTGAGCCAATTTATGCAACAACCTAGAACTTCTCACCTAGCAGCTTTGCATCACACTCTTAGGTTTATTAATGCTACAATTGGTCAAGGTATTTCACTTCAAAGAAGTGACCAGCTCGAATTACAAGCCTTCTCGGCTGCTTGTCCTAATTCTAGAAGATATGTCACAAGGTATATACTCTTGTTTGGTAAATCACCTATTTCCTGGAGATCAAAGAAGCAGGGCACTGAATTCACAACCATTCAACCATGGCTTCTGAAGTTACTTGGACACTAAGACTATTAGAAGAGTTGGTTGTCACCGATCTTCAACCTATCACTTTGCTAGAGACAATCAAATTGCCCTCCACATTGCAATGAATCCAGTGTTCCATAACGGGACCAAACACATTGAAATAGACTGTCACTTCACAAGGGAAAAGGTATTAGAAGGACTCTTACAACTATTCTATCTCCCTACACAGTCTCAACTAGCAGATGTGTTTACCAAGATAATTCCCGCTCCTCAGTTCAAGCTTTTACTCTCCAAGTTGGTTAAGTTTGTTATAATTTATTTCACACATGTTGCTTCATATAAAAGCTCATGTAATAGCTATTATCAGCTCTAATCTTTCATTCTCTCTGAAATAATAAACACATTCTCCTTTCTCTCTCTACATTCACTAAATAACATTATTAACTTGGCATGTGATACTATTTTGCCTAAAGGGGATGGTAGCCCAGCTACCATCAAAGGCGAGCCCAACAACATGAATGTACAGCACGGCGTTATGACGTCATCCGTTAATCCCACTAATTCTCTTAAAAAATTGAGGTAATAAATAGTTCACCCACTAATTCTTTATCTAGCTTCTCTCACTAGACTTGATCCCTTACTGTCTGATACTGACTTGAGCGTCGGAGGGGCGATCCCGAAAACACAACCAGGTAGTCTAACTCTTGTTTTGCAGGTATGGCATCTCCTTCCGATGAATGGTACCTCAAACCTCATATGCACTCTCAGATCCCTAGTTGAAAGTTTTGTACACGAAACAAATCTCAACTTGCAAAAAAAAAAAAAAAAAAAAAAAATAGATTAAATAACCAGTCTCGAAGACAGGCTATGTTGCATAACATAATGGCCACTAGAGAAAGTTTCTTACTAGGATGACATGATATTCTGCACATTCAATCTTTAAGCAAGTTAAGTGGTGAACAAAGGGCTGGTTAACTGTCTACTGATACGATTAGACAAAACACTAGGCTTAAGTCTCCCCTGTTAGTTGCTCGTCTTAGTTGTTTAGGCGATTCAGTTTTCCTTAATTTTTAATAATAGGTAGGTTTACTATACTACTATCTTGGTCTCTTACCATTTTTCAGCGACATTATCCACATCTGCTATTGCTAAGAACAGGTTCATGCTGCATTTGCAGTTTCCATATAGTTCAGGACCTGTTAAACGAGCACCTCAGGTCAGTTGCAAGTCCAGATCTAGGATAGTGTTAAGCCGGTTTTTTTTTGTCAACTTTCAGGTCAAGTCCTCTTCAAGTAAGTAGAGAGCATTCAGATTACAGGATCGGTTTATGTTTTTTTGTCAGTCAAGATAGGCATATTAACATACTTCATCTGTACTTTTGAAGAAGAAGTGCGAGCTAGATGTCAACAGTAACATATAGATTATGTTATGTACCTTCTGCAACAACTAAAAAGTAGTTGCATATAGCATATGACAAGAAGAAATGAGTAATAAAACAGAAATTAGGTCCTTCATTGCTCATATTACACAATCACAATAAAAATAAACAGAAAGTAGGTCCTTCATTGCTCATATTACAGTTTACACAATCAGAATTAAAATAGAGCATATAAGTTATGTTCAATGTCAGAATCACGAGACTACAACGTTATTTGTAGGAAGTAGCTTAAAACACTGCTTCAAGTGCGTCTGTGTCCCAAAATTGTAAGTCATTCTAAGCCTCCGTTCTTTTGGACTAAACTAATGAAATTCAGTTCAGTTCAATTAGTTTCCTCACGTAGTTTTCATTCACTTCGGTTCAGTTAGTTTCCTCTAACAGTTTTCATTCACTTCAGTTCAGTTCAAACAAATTCAGTTCAGTTCCGACAAATTCAGTTCGGTTTGGTTCAGTCCAAAAGAAAATAGCATACCAGTTCCAAGCAAGGACAACGAACTTGAACAACCAGGGAGATATGCAGATTTTAGGAATTTCACACTGGTTGCAGGTTCCTCTGCATATTCTGAATTCCCAACTGCATCACATTTTTGAAAACATAAGAATAAGTCAGCATCACAATGTCGATTTGGTGCAGAGCAGACAAGAGGAGCGGAATAACATGATAGTTTTCTCTGCTCTCCTACGCATTTAAGTTAGATACTACTCCCTTTACAACCATTTTTCATGTGACGAAACATCCATATTCAAAAGCCTTTTATTAGGTAGCTCAATAAAATGACTTGAGAACTACAGCTTGAAATTTGGCAGAAGAGCGATAATATAATCTCGAATTTAGTGGGTCCTTTTTAGTTTTTTCTGGCACTTTATGTTAGAAATAAAGGCATCTGCTGCAAGATGACTCTCTTTCCCAGACATTGTGTTAAAGGACAAGTAAATCCGTGAAAGCAACCAAGGCAATGTAAAAAGAACTACTGAGCACGCTGTAACACAACTCCATACAATATTCATAACAGTGTTCCGCAAAGTGGAAGATAACCACCACAAGCACGTTATCTTGGTTCCCTAACTTGATCGTGTATTAGTTTACACTAAATTGCACCATAGTCTGCTACTCAAAAATTTCCTACAATGATTTTTTCTCCCAAAGACAATGCTTCTCGTGAAACTCTCATTAAATAATAATGAGAGTAACTTTAATTTACCCCTTCCTACTAGTGCAGAAGCCGAACCCAGTTAAATATTCTACTTCAAACACTTCCCTAATTCATCCTTACGACCAATCATTTATTTTGATTTCCCACTACCTCCTAAATTCAGCAAAATTGTACTTGGACACGGGCATGAAAATACATAAACTTATCACAATAATCAGCAATATTTGGACATGTCGCAACTGAAAAATTCCCAATATCCTTGCAAATTAGAACCAAACATTTGTTTTGATTTCCCACTACCTGCTAACATCAGCAAAACTATACTGGTAAAAGGGCATGAAATTCCATAACTTATCACACAATAATCAGCAATATTTGGATCGCAAGACTCGCAACCTAGAAATTCTCAATATCCTTACAAGTTAGAACTAATCATTTTTTTTTTATTTCCCGCTACATGCTAACATCAGCAAAACTATACTGAAACAGGGGCATAAAATTCCATAAACTTATCCACAACAATCAGCAATATTTCGAAAAATTCTTAACCGAAATATACCCAAGTGAAAACGAACCTGTGGGCATCTCTCTTTTCACCAAAACACAAAATTCTAAAAATCAAAGAAATTCACTTGTTCATTAGCAGCATTAGCATTAGCATTGGCGTTGTTCAATTCTAAGAACAAAATTTGAGTGAATGTTAGGCAGGAAAGTAAAAAATTGAGCATGAAATATACCAGACGACGAAGCATAAACCTTGGAAGGGAAATGGGTACCAAAGTTTCTGCCATTTTGGAGAGAGAATCGAGAAGATGTTGTGGATAAGTGAGAGAGAAAATGGGTTTTCTGGGTTGAAGAAAAACTTTGGTGAAATTGTGGAAGAACGGTTTTTGTTTTGGAAATGAATTGGAATGAAGAGAGAAGTAGTGCGGATGATGAGGAGTAAGCAATTGGCGCCGTCATATCGCCGATCCCAATCATATTGGATTGGAAAAAATATAATCGTAATTCCTTCTCTTTTGTGTCTTTATTATTGCTTTATTTGGTCAACTTCTATTTAGGCCCTCTTTGACATTAATCAGCCTTTTTTATGTGGTAGTATCAAATTACCTACTCTATTGCATTCCAAATTTGTCTTCTAGGTAATTTATAATTCAATTTGGAGTTCGTATTGTGTCGGACTCGTCCGACACACTATTCTCGTCGGACCACTTCAGTTAGAAGCACTTGTGCTTCAGTTAGACCCATTTGTGCTTCAGTTAGACACACTTGGGTTTCAGTTGGTCTTTATTTTTTTTCAGTTGGTCTTCATTTTTTTCAGGTATTCTTCATTTTTTTCAGGTAGTCTTCATTTTTTTATTTCAGGTAGTCTTCAAATTTTTTTCAGTTAGTCTTAATTTTTTTTTTCAGTTAGTCTTCATTTTTTTTCAGTTAGTCCTAAATTTTTTTCAGTTAGTCTTCATTTTTTTCCAGTTAGTTTAAATGAAAGTAATTTAGGTCTAAATGAAAGTAAGTTAGGTCTAAATGAAAGTAAGTTACCTCTAAATGAAAGTAAGTTACCTCCAAATGAAAGTAAGTTACCTCTATATGAAAGTAACTTACCTCTAAATGAAAGTAAGTTACCTCTAAATGAAAGTAACTTGGATTCTTAGTTTTATTATTCTTTCATTTAACAACTAACTAATATTTAAAAAAATAAACACTAACCTCTGCTTTCCTCTCACTTTCTCCTTTTTCTTCATTCCTCTTAGCTGATTTCTTTCTTCTTTGTAAGATCTATAAAAAGTATAACAAAACTATATACATTCAATGGCTCGATCTCTTTCTAATGCTAAGGATTTCTTCTCCCTTGTTGTTGACAACATCTCCATGACCTCTCAAAAGTAGTTATACTCGGTGTTCATTACTCTTTTTGCTTGAAAGCCGTCGTTTTTACCTCTAGAATGTTTTCAAGTGTTGTCCAGTGGCGCGGCGGCGGCGGCGGAGGAAGAAGATGAAGAAGGAGCAGCGGCGCCGTTCTCGCGACTTCATCCGACGAAACATATTGGGTCAGACGGTCTGACCCAATACTTTCACTTCAATTTGAGGGAGGGTTAGACAAAATATAAATTATATTATAATTTTTTGTTCTCTATTTAGTCATTCTTACCAAAGTATCCTAGCTTGTTTCATCTCATTCCTTCATGAATTACCACCTTCTTGCTTGTGTAAGAATGCCCTGTATTAAGATGATAGATGACATAAGTTATTGCTAATAGTTCGCTCGTGGTGAATAGATTGCCTGGCAATGGTACAATCGGTGGCCATGATGCAATGACATCAATGTTTTCCTCTATCCATTTCAATTCATGTTTTAGAAAAAATGGTACATGGAGATTTGTTCACATTAATAAATTAAAATTTAGCCATCCATTAATAAATTAAAATTTAGCCATCCATTAATAAATTAAAATTTAGCCATCCATTAATAGCTCTTGGAAAATGTAATATCAGGAGATTCAAACCAATAACAAAGATTAGTAATGAAATGGCCACGATTTGTCATCCAGTCGTCAGCATAATTAGCTTCTCTAACAACATGCTGAATATTGTAATTATCAAATTTTTTCAGATCCTCCGCTGCATCATTAATAAGAGCATTAATATACTAGGGAATTTTCCAAATTCCTTTGATAGCTTGAATAACCGAGAGATTATCATTCTAAATAGTAATATTATGGCCCCCCCCAGAGAAAGAGCTCTCCTAATACCTTATCTTAGTCCCTAGGCCTTAGTAACTAAAATAGAATTAGTATCAGCAATGGCGTTAGCACCACTAAGCAAAATATTCCCCCCTAGAATCTCTAATAACAAAGCCATAAGCTGGCTCAGATGTAATAGTTCTTTGGATACAATCTATCAAAGCTCTAGTGTGCCCCATAATGCTATGTTTGTTTTTCTTGCCTGGAAACTTTAGCTCCGACGTAATATGCTTGGCTATTCAAGAAAAAAATATACCATCAGATGTCCTTCTAAGATCTTCAAGTTGGGTCACCACCGAATGGTTCTATACCCAGAACCAACCTAAGGTGGGTGTTTCTTCTAGGAAATTGAGGATGATCACAAATGCTGATGTGTACTGAGAGACTTGATGTAGGTCCCAAGAAGGTATGTCTGAGCTCCATTGTCCGTACGTCGTAATCCTGCAAAACAAGATTAGCCTACCTCGGGGGTGGTCCCGGGATCACCCCTCCGACGCTCAAGTCAGTAGATGATTGAGGTAGAGAGAGAAAGTGATCAATGTAGAGAGAGATGCTCTGGTTTTTGTAGCTTAGAATTGCCTACCTTTGTCTGATGAGACAATCCTTATTTATAGAGGATAGGAGCCCCAATAAATGAGGGTATTTTAGTCAGCTCTAGCTGGTGGAGGATTTACTTCCCTAGATGTAAGGGTATTTCGGTAACCTTGCCATAGGTGGGCTGGTCCAAGAAATGGACCCAAACAGTGGGTAAATCCCCCAACAATCCACCCATTAACCTCTCCCACAAAACCTGGTTTCCACCCCCTCTAAACCATCTCAAAGTTAACATTGATGCGTCATTTATTCCTACCACTAAACAAGCTTTCATTGGGGTTGTTTTCCGCGACCATAATACTACTTGGGTAGAGGGGTTCCAGTTTGCCACCTTTGTTGAACCCTAGTTTTGATGATGACAAAGGAACAAAGATGCAAACTAAGTAGTGGACTAACGAGTTATATAAGTGCATGAATTTCAAGGTATCATTGAAAGGAACAAAGAGAATACTAAGTCAATGAAGAAATCAAGTTTGGATTTTGAAGACAAAGTGAAGATGTTCCTCTATTTGATACCGGAGCAGCATTGGAGTAAGAAGAATAAAACAAGACTTTTTATTTCTAGTTCCATTGTAAAGGAACGGGTAAAGATGGTAAGGAACTATGACAGTTTTTATTTGAGAATGATAGTTTGTTCCTTGGTAAGGAACATACGAATTGGCACTAAACTAATGAGTTAAAGGAACTACCAAATAAAAGGAACTAACAAATAAAAGGAACTAGACTTAGGTTGAAGCATTACAACGGTACATTGATGGTAGTTGAGAAAATAATGCCTAGAATATAGGTAACTGTTTTACGAAGGAAAAATCTGATTTTATGGAAAATCTTTTTAAAGAAAAGATTTTATTTTTCCAAAGATAATAAAAATATTTTCGGTTTTTATGGAAGTTATTTTAAAGATAATATTTTTATTAAAAAGATTTAATTTCAGATTTAATAAATAAAATGGTTTTAAATTAAATCAGATTTTCGAGTAATGCTCAAAGTGGTTACTATAATTTAGGAGCAGTAACTAAAAACACTCCCACGTCTAACAGTTATCATGGGATCATGGGATATTTTGAGGAACATGTTCCTTGGGGTAAGGAACATCATGGGATATTTTGAGGAACGTGTTCCTTGGGGTAAGGAACATCATGGGATAATGGTTTTTCACAAATACATGTTTTAATTCCCACGTTCTAAATTACTACCACTATAAATAATAATGTCTAAGTAAGTTCCAAATTGTGTCTGACTAAGTGTTTTATTGAGTTTAACTAATTAAAGTGTCAGTGCCTTCATTCTCTCATAATAGTCATTTGTTCTTTGCTTTCTTACTCTAATTCCACTAAGCTTATTTCGATCAATTGTATTTTGGTTTTTGGGGTAAGGGGACTTTGAGTGAAGTTCTGTAAGAGAGAAGCTTTGAGTAAAGCAAGTAAGAGTGAGAAAACTTCGAGTGAAGTTGAGAGGAACTACTGTTAAGGGAATAGTGGCTCAGGAACTTGAGTTTAGGAACTCAAGGTGTGGCTCGTAAGTAGAATTAGGTTGTAACAAAGTTGTTTGGCCTAATTAGTGAAAGAGTTGAGTTGAAAATCCCTAGTGGTCGAGGTTGTTTCTTCTTGACTGGCCCAAGAAGTTTTTCCTCGTAAAATCCCTTGTGTTCCTTTAGCTTGTTTATTTGTTTAAATTTCCGAAAAAAGTTACGTTTAATTCTACACATACAATTCACCCCCCTCTTGTAGTGTTCCTAGTGAAATAACAACCTTCACAAATAATGCATATGAAGCTCAAGTGCATGCAATCCTACTAGCAGTACAATGGATAAAAAAGAAAAATTGGGTCAACGTTGTATTGGCTACTGATGGTCTTCGTGCCTCCATGGAAATACAAAAGGGAATACCAATTAATAGCAATGAATATGATATGGTGAATCTTTGTTGCTCCGAGATTCAGAAGGCGTTAGCTTGTGTTATGACAGAAGAGGAGCAAACAAACTAGCGGATATCATGGCCAAGAGCGCAAAAAGGATGACAAATGGGTTTAATATAGAGGTGATCATGAGCCGGGCTGGCCCGCGGCAAAAAAAATTTGCCCATTGGTCGGGCCGGACCTAAATTCGGGCCGAATTTTTGTGTCCGAAGCCCGCTATTTCGGGCCTAAATTAGCAGGCTTTTGTGGGCCAAAATGGGTCGGGCCAAAAAATAGACTAAAAAGTCGTTTTTTGGCTTGCCCAAAGCCAAAAAAATACGAGCGGGCCGGGACAAAATGATCACCTCTAGTTTAATACCCAATGTTATTTGAGTACCCCTCACCTTAATTATATTAGTGTGTATGAGATTGATAAACTCAATATTTCAGAACTACCTTCGTCGTCGGTGGGACTCTCAATGCCCACTTTATGTTGTAATGAACTTCATGTTTAATTTAATATGCTCCTTCTTAAAAAAAAAAGAAAAGAAAGAAAGTAACCTCCCATACACTACACTTGCTCTTATATACTTCCTCTTTTTAGTTGCAACAATTTCTATTTGTAGGTGTTTTTATTTAGATGCAATGTTCATTTCCTTGGTAAAGCTTTTGGGACACTTTGACCATTTTATCCTCACTCTTTCCTTAGTATTTGTGCAAAAAGACATTTGTCGCAATTAAAAAAAACAGAGGTAGTATATTCTATTTACTATTATAGATTCAATAATTTTAACCTTTGATTATTCACAAACATTTGACTGTCTTTTATAATATTTGTTTTAAGACTATATTTTTCTGGACGGAACTGAACTATAATAATTGAACTGAACTGAAATGGTTTAAATTTCTATAAACTCAATCTCAAAAATTAAAGCCTAAATATATATTAATAAACCTTTTTATATATTAAAATTTAGGGCAACCTTTAAAAAGTTAGGAATTTCTTTAGAAACGAGGCCCTCTTCAATCTTCATCACTTTAAGAAGTAACACATAAAATTATTCAAATAACAAAGTTGGTTAGCTGAGCTTTCAGCTTTCGACCTTCAACCCAGCTTTTCAACAAACCGGAATAAAAAAAACACAAAACAACCGTTTTTAACAGCCGTGACTTGAGTACCCGTGAAGCTGCCTCAAAACAGAAGAAAAAACTTTAAAAACCTTCAAGAATTTGTTGTTGTTGCTTCTCTTAGCAACCGCCAAAGTTGTAAACTTTTGGGGTTTCGATTTCAATTGTTTCAAAAACCCTCAAAAATTATAGCTTTTTTTTGGGTTTTTGATCGAGTGAAAGAGGGGGGAAAATGGGTTCTGAAACAATTGAGAACTTGGGTTACTCACTATTAAAAGATCTATGCTTGGAAATTGGCGAAAATGAGACTTGTTTCACTCTCTGTTTCTGGGTTTATCTTTCCAATTCTACTCCATTTCCTTCCACAATTCTTCATCAGGTTTCAACTTTTATTTTCTGTCACTAAAATTTTTCTGGGGAATGTTGTTTTGTTGACATAATGGTGAAGAATTGTTATGCATTTATGCTTAAACTTCGCAGAAGTAGGCATTACCTTCCTTTCAGGAGTTGATTAACCTTTTGTTCTTTTATTGTTATTTATTTCTGAGTATTTTTTGGGTAATTTTGGTTTTGGGTTGTGATAATGATGATGATTTTCTAGAAAACCACATTTCTGTTTATAAAGATTAAAGAAAGTATAAATGCAATTCTTAGTTTGTTTTCCCTTGATTGTGATGTTTGGCTTGCTAATTGATGTTATGTTGTCTTTGTTAGCTTTTCTTTTTCTTGGTCAGTATGTATGTTGTCTATGTTAGTTGTCTTGAGAGTTATATTTTATTGATCACTTGTTTTGTTGAGAAAATCATGCTGTTATAGAGGCTTAGCTACACCATGGAGGTGGTGAAAGTTTTTGGTAATACATGCATTTGCACATTTGAAGCTGTGCTTGTTTCGATTGCTTTGTGTCGTTGTGATTTTGAAGCATGGAATGTTTTCTATTACATGCCTTAATATATGTCTTTGGTAGCCACTCATACATATTGAAGGGCAAATGTGTTGGTTTATGTGATAGAGATTGTAGTACAAAATAAATCAGTAGATGGACTGATAACATGAAAGGAGTATTTGTAATTATAAAGGATAATGCTAGGCAGTGTAGTCCTGTAACCTGGGTAATGTATTCTCAATAACCATAAACAACATTGAAGGGTCGGAGGTGGTTTTTTTGGTTGTTCATTAGATTTTAGTCATGTGTACTCATTTTCCCTGAGAGAGTTGAGCTTAAAGAATATATGTCTATCAGTCCTGTGCTTATTCTCTATGTTTGAGATTCTAGGGTGCATCTCTTGTCTTCTTTCTTCTGGAGCTGCGGTAGACAGTAACACTGACTGGTCCAATTTGCTATACACTTGCAGTCGCACTCTGGAAAGCCTTTTCTTGCTTTGAGTGAAGACAAAAGGCTAATGCTTTCGCCTTGTGTTTTGACGCATAATGAATCTTCTGATTCAGGGGGCTTTGTATCTTTGGAAAAAGTTCCTCGTGCTATTTCAAACGTGGAGTTTCCTCTAGGACAATGGGCACATATTGGCTGTCAGGTATGTAATACTCCCTCCCTTCCAATTTATAGTGCTTGTTATTCCATTTTGGGTGTCCCAAAATGTTCTTGTGTCTATGTTTGAAATTTTACTGTATTCTAGAATGTCATCATCAAATGGATCTCATTTCTATTTTGACCTCACTTTACATGGAAACTTGTAGCCACATAGTCCACATGTAATATTTATCCTTACTTTTACATAAAAAGTTGCTACATTTAATATTGTACTTTCCAATGCAAATATTTACCAATCCAATGCAAGCACTGCAAATAATCAAAGTAAATGATAGTTTCCTTAATTCTTGTGCAAAATGAGAAACAAGTACTATAAATTGGGACGGAGGGAGTAAATTATAAATGACCTACTAGTCTACTGCTTATGCATCACAAAACTATCTTTCTATTTGTGCTGCTGAGTGCTGATGGTACCTTTTCTTCTTATCTGCAAATCTATGATACCCCTTTTTTGGTGGTATGCTCCTCCTTTTAGCATCCAGGCTATAAAGAGCTATCTGAGCTAACCTATGTGAATTGAGGTCATAATGTCAGACCGCCCTATAGGGAAGGGGGAATGATTCTTTAGATCTAGCTTGGCCTTTATGTTTGATGCTGATTGCTGATACCTTTCTCGTTGGGGAATTATACTTGTAATATCTAGCTAGCTGGACACTTGATTCAGGAAATGATTGGTTAGTCTTTGCCTAAATATTGGTGCTTTACCTTGGCCTTCAGATTGGTATATGTGCTTTGGTATCAAGGTTTCTTTTCATCACTTATTTGAATTCTAAAGATGCATTTTTGTTTTAAAGAAAGTGTTTTATTTTATTGCACTTCTCACTTACGAGAAAAAGTTTATTCAAATTTTATCTTTTCGCACTAGCTATTAATCCTGTAAGATGCACGAATTGTGCAATGAGCCAATCATATGCTATATTCTGCTTTATGCTATGAAGTTCGTAAGTTACTATCATAATTATAACATACGCCTAACTTCAATACTTATTTCCTTATACTAACCAATAATCATCTATATTTGCAGTTAAATCTTAATAATATGTTCTAACTTCTAAGATTATCAAATTTACTTTTTTACTCTTATCAGCCTTTTTTGTTAAGGTCAATCATAGAAAATACTCTTTTTGATTCTCTTTTACAACTTTTATTCCCTTTTCAATTAACTCTACATGTTGAAAGTTAAAAGTTACATTATCCAAATTGACTAAGCTTGATATGCTTTCAAAGCTAAGTTTTCATCTATTATATATAGTATTTTATCGAAAATGTTATAAGCTTATAACTAAGTAAAGATGAGCGAACCATGTTGCCTTCATGCTTATGCATCTAAAAGATATCCCAAGTTAAATGGAATAACAATAATAAATAGGTTGTTTTACAACTATAAGACTTGAGCAAAACCATGGTAATCAAGCTTAATACTTCATCTGTATTATTTCAATCCCGACATTGAAGATTGACTCACTTTCTATAATTTTTAATGAAGCCATGTGAAGTGGAGACTGGAGAGAGATAATTGATAAAGATAAAAAGGGAGATTCATGTGATAGGAGTATAGGACAGAGATAAAGAAAACTTTTAGCCACATCTAATATATTGCAATTAATATTAAACTTTCATAATTTGGGAAACACTGAATAGAAAAAGACAGAGGAAGTAGGTGTTTAGGACTATATTGGAGAAAAATTATGAAATGGGTAATATTAATAATTTAGAGAATAGAAATTGCATTAGGACACTATTGCAAGTTGTGTTTTCTTATCACATAATGTATAGCTTTAATGACAATTCACCAAGCAAAATCACATACTATCTTTATATGTCTATTTTTTTTTATAGGAATAGGGTCGGGGATAGGATTTGTGCATATTCCTGACAAGGGACCCTTAAATCTCCAACCTTCCTTTTTAAAAAAAAGATGATGTTATTAACTTGAAACTTCACTAAATTGTAGAGAAAATATCAAATTACATGATATCCAGATTGGTATTTTTGAACCATACTCGGCAGAAAGCAAACTCATAAACTAAATATATGATGGAAGTGAAAAATACAATAACTAAATAGAAAAGGGGTGATAATAGAGAGAGCACCACTTTTGCAAAATTTGCTAATCCAACTTTCCTAAAATGATTAATTGAATATAAACAGGTATCAGCAAATTAACCTTTCCATTCTGCAATCTACATAAAAGAATTTAGTCAGTTATATACTTATATTTACATGTAAGTACAACTATTACCAAAATGTACAAAAAAATTCTATGATGAAAGTGAAAAATACAGTAACTAAATAGAAAAGCAGTGATAAGAGAGAGAGAGCACCAGTGTTCCGATATTTTTGCAAAAAATACTAATACAACTTTTCTCAAATGATAATTTGAATATAAACAGGTATCAGCTAATTAACCTCTGCATTCTGCAATCTACATTAAAAATTTTAATCCGTTATATACTTATATTTACTAGTAAGTACAATTATTATAAAAAAGTACAAAAAAATTAAAACTAAAAATAAAATGGAAAGATACCATGCAACAAACTATAGTGCGCTGTATTGTTGTTGTCAAGCCTTGCATTGTGCTGTACTCGCAATTTGTTTGATATCCATCTCTTCAACTTCTCTTGGAAGGGGGATATTCAATTTCAAAGAATTTTTTTTTTTCAAAAAAGAAAGTGTAGTTATTGGAAAATTAAAAATTAATTAATTAAGATATGGATTTTTGGAGAAAAAAAGGTGAAGTATTAATGCCTGTGGTGGTAATTTATGATGGAAGATGAATTGGAAAGAAGGAAACGTGGCCACTTTTCCCAAAATACATTACCAAGATTCGACCCATAGAGCTTTACATTTTGGGCTCTTTCACTTGTCACTTATCCATATCAATCTATCTGCTTCTATATCATAACAGTAAGAATATATACAATATTTTTGGGGCCCTTATTTTTGGGGGTCCTGTGCGCTGGCGTATGACGCGCTGTATAGGAATTATGGTCAACATGAGACGTAAGCATTCTAGGTCACCCAAAATCTTCATTTCACTTCAAATAGCCATTTCATAATCCTCGACACACTGACATAGTTACATAGAACCTAATTTTGGATCAAAAGATGCAAATATAACGTAGCCGAGTTTGACTCTTGACATGTATCCATGTTTGATAGTAACATAGCTACCTTTTGCAATATAACTCCAATATACTTCCCCATAAATCAGTGTAATTTTTTACCCTAAATAATGGAGTAGCCGAGTAGGTATTCTGCATTGTGTAGTCTATTTCATTTCTCTGTCGTTTTGAAGAAAGTTGCGGAGTAAGCTGAAGAGAACTTTTTTTTTTTTTTTTTGATGAAGCTAACAAATCAAGGCACTAAATGAGGTAGCCATGTAGGTAAATTATGTGCTCAAGTATTAAGAGCCATCTTAGTCTTCTAGTGTCGTGAAGTACTGGTTCACCTATGAAGAAAGGACCCTATCCCTTACCCCTCTTTGGGTGTTACAAGCTATGCTTCAATAGTCTGTTCTCCTTGCAGTAGAAGGCTTCTTATTCTGTGCCATGCATTGGTGTATTTATAAGGTCATCCCTCATGTATCCCTTTTAAGGTGGCTCTGTCGTTCTGTATGTTTGGTTAGAAGTGAGTAATTCTGAAGTATTAGTATCTAGCTTTGTATATTGATTAATCAGCATAGAGTATAATGATACTGAAACCAAGAATATTAATGTTTGAGCAACTTTTTTATCTTGATGAATGGCAATGCATGATTACAAAGCATTTCTTTGCTGTTTCACCATGATAAGTAACACCTGGTATGTTGCGAATCTGGCTTTAACGTTCCGAGCTTTTATGTGACTTAATATGCTTCTTTACAGAGCCTCTTTCTTTTGGGTTGTGCTTTATGTCTGTTTTGTATCTGACCACTTCCTATAATAGGTTTTCTGGCTGATATTGATATTTCCTTATCTCTGAGCTCAGGTCTATAGCAACAGTATACGCATTTATCTTGATGGAGAACTTGTGGGAGAAAGTCCTTTGGGTTCATCTATGACGAAACAAGGCGACTCTCAATGTTTCACAAAGGTGACTTTGTCTGCTATGTGCAAAGGATTTGAAGGCCTTCATGGCTATGTCCACAATGCAATTGTTTTGCCTTCTACATCGTCTATTAAGGATCATCATGTTAAGGTGCATATCTTTGACTTTACATGCATGTGTTTGAAATAAAACTTGGCTAAGACTTATCAATACTGGTTGCATTCTGCAGGATCCTCCTCTGTGGCTTTCTATCGACAGTTCATCTGCTTCTGAGATCGAACTGGAAAGTGATGGCGTTTGGAAAATTGTTGGCGGCAAGGTTGATTAGCATCCTTCTTAAATACCTCTATTGATTCTCCTGTTCTCATTTGATTCCGCTCTCTCTGACTCTTATTTATTTTTCTATTTATGGGAAGAGGAGGTAAGATGTGGCATTATCCTTGATCCCCAACACAATGCAACTAAGGCAATATTTCGATAGACCATGAAAATTATAATACATGCGTGTGCACAGTGCACATAGGTGTACAGGTGTTCTTGGACATTCAAAGCCATATATATTTGCTTAAAATAAGAAAAGCAAGGGAATGGTAATTGGTAAATAGTGGACTTAAGGAGATGTGGATGGAGAACATGCAAATAAGCAAGTATAAAGGAGAGATCTGCTCCAGAAAAATGAGAAAAATCCCCCCACCTCTCCTCCTTCTGTACAGGGTTGTCCACACATTTTTCAACGATGAATCTGTTATTTCAAGAGGTTCAAAAGAAGCAAGAAACTTTTCCTTTTGTCTGAGTAGGATAGCTTCTGTCACTTTACAATTTTACATCTTGGCAGTTATTAAAAATTGCTTCACATGACCAAAAACATGTGGTATTATCTCATCTTGTCTTATATCGATGAAACACTATGCAAATTATTTGAATTTTTTTCATTCTTCACGATCATCTAGTTCAAGGCAGTTTTACCTTGTTTGTAAATCACCTCCTCGTACTAGGAATCAGGTCTCAAAATGAAAAGCGTGACTTTACTTTACTAAACAAGCAAGAAACCGCATGTTCCAAAGTGTAGGTTGTTTGTAGCCTTGGTTTGTATCTGGAAAAGTCTGGTTGCAAAACCCAACAATCCATCTCTCATTTTTCTCTGTCCACGTAAACCTACTCTATTGAATCTTTGTATCAAAGAAATGAAGATTCAATAGTGATAAGAAATATCATTTGAAGAAATCCTACATCTGAAAATTAAGGCATCAATTGAGGAACATTAAGGATTAATTTGTTGGCATCTTGTTTGCTGGAGGCAACTGAATTGGGGATGGGGAGGGGGATGATCACATTAATCGATGGAGGATTTGGGTGAGGATAGAACGCAACTGGCTCTGTATTAGTGTAATATAACGTTTAAGTTAGTTCCTTTTCTCTTCCTATTATAGCTGTGCCCTTTTCTAGTTTTCTTCTTTTTTTCATGTAAAAAGAAGGTATAAAGACAACCAAGTTTCAAAAAAAATTGAGTACTTCTTTCCATCAATTTCTTTGGTGAACTTTCCACTTCTCAATACAGCCCAAACACGGCAAAAACCTGTAATAATACCTTTTATTATGTAGACAACTATAGATGACTGTGGTTCTTTGTGCATGTGTGTATACAATACATAAATATACACATGCATATGCTTGTATGTAAGATCCAACAAACCCGATTTGTTGCAGGAATGTATTCTCTCCGTCTCTCCCTTTCTAATTATAAGGAACTTTTAGCCAAAACATTTGTGTCAAATATAGGCATTGTACAATACCAATCCAATATTGGATGCCACTTTATAATATCAAAGTAAGATTATAGGTTATTTATATTATTAATACAATATTTAATGTCAATTGTTATTACCAATGCAAAATTTACAAAACTCAACTAAATTCTTAATATGCTCAAACTTTGTTAACATGCATTCTAGTTAGAAATGGAGAGAGTATAAAATCGCGTACCAAGTAACACCTATTCAAGGATTCTTATATGTGGGCGAGCTTGGGATAAGGATAGGAATTAGGAGAAGGGCACTTATTCATTTTAGTCTTGCTGTTCACTTTGCTGTGGAATTTATAACATCTCATATATGATTTTGTATCATGTGTGATCTATGGCAGGCATCATATCGCAAAATGTTTTCGTTGGATGTCTTACTATTGGATGCCCTCGGGGAGCACGTTCACAAGGAATTGGAGGTACATGACTCTAGTATCTACAATTTACATTTCAAAATAGTTTAAGAGTATGAACATCTTCAATGGAGAAGAAGAAAACTATACCGGCATTTGACCATGTGTATAATATTGTGCATTGACATTTACATATTAAGTGTTATTTAGGTTGTTGCATCACTTATATATGCTGAGAATCAAGCTGCTGTTGAGAAATTAAAAGATGATGAAGCTCCCCTATTGACAACTTGCAACGGACTTGAGTTTCCATCTGATGATAAACCTAGCAAATTATTGCAAGGGCGTGCATCTTTCCAATTAAACATATCTCGGGTATGATATTCTAAACTATACTGTCTATACATTTGAAATTGTGTACCAAAGTGTGAACTTTTGATGCCACCAAACTGGGTTCTTTATCTTAATGTATAGGACTCTAAGTTCTATTTGTGCCTGTGGCTCACCTTTTTATGGTTTTGCTTGAGCTGTTACAAGCAGGGAAAAAAAATGCGGTCGCGGTCACGTTCGTGGGAACGGTCGCGTTCTTGTAACGGCGAAATAGAACGTTTCGCGGCCGACACGGCGTGAATTTTTTTAAAAAATTCACATTAATATGTTTTAACCTCATTTGCATTTTTATAGTTTATGAAGCATTATTACAACATAATATAATCAAATCTAATAGAATATCATGGTTCCTCAACTATATAATTAAATCATAAAAAAAATTTGGCCAATGTTTGAAAAGAACGGATGTAACGGGGATAAAATCGTTCTAACGCGGCGAGTTCGCGTTACGGAACGGACAACGCGGCGAGAAGTACGTAAATTTTATTATGGCGTTCCGTAACGGGATTTCGCGGAACGGCAAATCCAAAAGCAGTTACAGAACGGGCGTTCTATAACGGAACGGGAGAGTTTTGATTCCGTGGTTACAAGTGCTTTAGAGGGAAGTATCACAATAGGTTAGTTGTTTTATAGAATATCGAGCTTAGCCTTTTCTTTTAAAATGGCCTTCATATGATTTCTGCAGAAACCATTCATCAGTTAGATAATCCCCTTATGAGCGAGTTTTTAGATGCGTTGAGTGGAAATTCACAATGCATAAAAAGCTCAAAGACCTCGTCTTTGTTGATATCTATGGTCAATACTTCAACAATAGGGATGTGCTAATCAATATTGTAATCTATGCTAGGTGTAAATCATGGTCCTGGTTTATTTAAAGTTTGTTTGACTTCTCTTCTCTTCTTCTTTCAGCTGTCATCCGAATGTGCTGATAAACTGTTCCATGTTAAGTTTCATGTCCTGAAAATGAAAAGTTTTCCTTTTTTCGAGGCGCTTACTCCACCAATTCGATGCATCTTAAAAACATGTGATAACAAGATATCTACTATTACATGGAAAAAGTTACCGTCGGGTGTTCATCTCTTTAATGGATCCAGCTTTCCTCAATTCGGTGTTGGGCTTTCAGAGCTACAGCAAAAGGCCGTATGCGAAGCAATACCAAGTCCTCCTTCAAAGAAAAAGAAATTAGGACGAGATACTCCATTACCAGTCATTAAAGCTGCTTCTTATGCGCAAAGACCTGATGAAGAATGCAGTTCACATGCCTTATCTGCAACAAAGGTCCTCAGGTTTTCCCTTATTGCATTATTGTTATTTATTTCTTTTAGTTCTTTGTTTGAAAGTTTTTTTTCTTTGAAAGTTTATTTTGTTCTTTTAGTTCAGCATAATTAAATGTATATGTATTACTTCCTCAGTTTTTTTTTCTTTTTTTCTTATTTATCTATCTTGTTTCACTTTGACTTTGTGCAGTGTTCATATGTTGCACTTTGACCAAATTTTTATTATTCTATTACAATATACTCCCTCTGTCCCTTAATAGAGTGCCCATTTCTTTTTTGGACACTATTCAAAGGTAAAGAAAGCCCTCAAAAAACATTTCTAATATATAAGAAAAAACATAGTCATGTTGGGTCTTGTTTGATTCGTCTCATTACGTACATTAAGAAAATCAAACTTTTATAATTTTTACTAATATGAAATTAAAGATATTAACGATACAAAACGTGCATTGGCAAACGTGCATTGGAGAAATGGGCACTCTATTTAGGGACGGAGGGAGTATGTTACTTCTATTATGTAAGATGTTATAAGATTTGACTCAATATATATTCTCAAAGTATTAGCTTTTATAATTTTATTAGAAGGTAACTAGAGATATTGATGATCAAATTCGTGCATTGGCAAACTTGAGAAGTCAAAGTGGAACAAGTAATATTAAAAGGAGGAGTATTACATAGGACTATAGGAGTACTTATTAGCGTCAAGTAATATGTCCCCTGGACCTCATAATCTTGATATGTCTGTCATCAAGATTACATATTTGAGTTTAAGTGCTATATTTGCTCCGGAGATGTTTATACATGGTATTATTTCTAGCCTTCATGATGCTTCATGAATTAACCAAGGCCAGTCAAGTGCTTATTGAAGCTATTTTGTGGTGATACTTGACAAATATCCAGTGTGGTAATGCTCTTTAACACTTAATGGAATAATAGATATCAGCCCTACAATTTACTGATATGTTGAAGACAACTTCGTTCACTTTCTTTCTTATAAATTAGTCTCCTTCATCTTACTCCTTACTTGAAAATATTAGGTGCAAAATGCTGTTGGGACTAGTTTGGAGTGTATACAAGAAAACTATGGTGGATCAGATAACTCTGCATCAGATACAGAAAGTGTTGGCGCAAAAAAATCAGAGTTGAAGAACATTCCTTGCAAGAGAGAACTCATTTCAGATTTGACAATTTTCAGATATTGCCTTGGTGGCTTATCTGAAAGATCACTTATGCTTAAGGAGATCTCTTTGTATTCTTCGGAGCAAGAGATGGCAGAAATGGCAGAAAAAGTATCATTCTTCTCTGGATGCTCTCACCATAGGTACTAATTAGATCAGTTGTTTCATGAATTAATAATTAAAAATAAATTATCTTCCTTTTAAAGGATACTGTTGATACAAGACCTCTTTATTCATAAGCAACTATTAATACTTGGTGCGATTGTGAGCATAGTAAATGTTTGATTTGATCTTTCCCAGGCACCAGATTATGATAGCGAAAAAACTGTTCGAGGAAGGAGAAAAAGCCTGGAATTCGATTTCGCAAAATAGTAATCGAGTTCATTGGGATAATGTTGTTTTTGAGATAGAAGAGCAATTCATGAAGATTGCTAGCTGCAGCATGAGATCCCTCACTCAACAGGTAACTCTAATATTTCACTCACGAGCTTTTTGCTACACTAAGCTGTTCCCCTAGCTCGCCTTATGTACTCCCTCCGTCCCCCAATAGATTTCCCATTTTTCCATTATGGTTGTCCCAAATACATATCTCATTTCCTTATTTGGCATGGGTCCACACATACAAATATTTTACCTTTCATTTTTAATTATATTACTCACTTTCCCGTAAATCAATCATGGGTTCTAACTACTTACCTTACCCACTTACACTCTTTCTCCTCGGTAAAGAATTCATGAATAATGTACCAACTCCAACTTTTTTATTCTAATTTTATGCAACTAAGGGCCCACCTAGAACTACTCCTTAATACTAGTACTGAAAAGAAATGGGAAGTATTTGGGTATGGAGGGAATATATGTCAGGCCATGGGCATAGGATAGACTAATTTGTTGCTTATCTATGATAATATACCGAAAGTCTGGCAATACATATATGACCTTGTCAGCTGTTTGCTACTCTAAGTTACTTCACCCAAGTATTGCCTTTAAGTATGTGGAAGCCCATGGGAAGGATGAGCTTAAGAACTTCCTGCCTATGAAATTTTACCTAGAGATTATGTCTAGTAATCTGCAATACTCGGACTCTTCCTATCACCTCAAGTGCCCATGTCAGATCTTGATACTCAGGCACATATACACTTGACATTCCACTTTGGACCAAAAACGCGGATATTATTCATTACTAGCTAAGTTTATCAATTGGAGACATACCCGTCTCTGATACAAGGTACCCAAGTCGGCGAATCCAGGTAACATAGTTGTTAATGCATCTTTTACA
This sequence comes from Beta vulgaris subsp. vulgaris, assembly GCF_026745355.1. NCBI lineage: Eukaryota > Viridiplantae > Streptophyta > Magnoliopsida > Caryophyllales > Amaranthaceae > Beta > Beta vulgaris. Next base: position 20,487,093 of record NC_079205.1, on the reverse strand, counting down.
AGAATTAGGAAGATGATGGCTTCCTTAGCCTGTACTCTTTTGCTGTGTGCTTGACATGAGCATGTTTTCATTTTAAGTTTAAGCTGAAATCTTGCTTCTGAAGGATATATTCCAATCTAAATCAAAATTATATACAGTTGATTCTGAAATGTGGTTGCTCCAACTAGATTCACAGTCTAACAAACAGGAACTTATAGTCACAAAAAGTTTGCTTCCAGATTGCATACAGTACTTAAATTGCTGAAAATTTTAGTTGCTGATTGTCTTTCTAAATAAAGGCAGAAAGACAGTCTCTCCAGAAACTTCTGATGCTTGTAATTATTAAATATGTTAAATAAAAGGTGTAGTATTAGCAAATTGTCAAACAAGATCTATCAATTTAGCAAATTATCTCGAGATTATAGTTTTGATTTCCATGTTTGCAAGTTTCACACGAGGTTAAACATTGTGGTTCAATATTTTTTCCATGTCCTCTTCTCTCCCCTTCTTTGATCTCGTCTTTGTAATTTTAGATTAATTTATTGTTTCTGTCTGCTGGCAAGATAAGCAAAAAACAATTAATTCACCTGAATTTACTTTTTAATGTGACATTATTGCTCTGTTCATAGAACACCAGAATGACTGCTTAGTAAAATTTGACATGGTAGGACTTGAATTTTTTGAGGAGCATTTCTGGAGGCCATGAATATATAATCAAGGATGATTTTGATAAGATGTGGCGTTGGTTGTATCCTGTCGCATTTACCATATCAAGACAGGGAATCAATGCATTATGGACTTCTACATCACCTAAGTGGATTGAGGGATTTGTTACAAAGGAGGAAATAGAATATGCTCTTCAGAGTCCGCTGGGAATTCAAGAGCCTGGAACATTTATCTTGCGCTTTCCGACAACGAGAAGTTGGCCTCATCCAGATGCTGGTAGTTTAGTTGCATCCTATGTTGGCAGAGATTTCTCTTTGCATCATAGACAGTTATCTTTGAATTACAGGTATCTTTGATAACTTACTGCCCTTAACGATGATTACTGCTGCTTGCTTGTGTACTGTGGCTCTTCAGTAGTAAATGTTTACTTCATTTCATAATATCTGGCCCATTTACTTGAGCTAATCGGCCTTTTGGACGATTCTACCAGATCATTCTGATTTCATATTATGCTAGAAACTCTATTGTGTGTGTGTGTGTATATATATATATATATATATATATATATATATATATATATTTCCAAGGCAGTCATTTTAAAATTGGGCATTAGTTGACTAAAATTCAATTTCCAATGCAAACTTTTATTATTCGAGTCTTGAGTTCAAGGATGGGTAATGTTCTCTTTCCCTTTTTGAAAGGCAAGTAGATGTGACAAAGCAATTGCGAAGTCATGTATGATGTGGCCCAATGTCATGAGATAGAGGATCCACGTGGTGGAGTGTTGTGAAAGCCTTTAAAATATAATTTATATAGATGCAATATTGGACCATTCCAGAATTTGCGTCGATAACCTTAAAAGATTTTAAATCTATAAGTCGAGGCATTGATTGAAAAAAAGAAGAGTGAATGATGTGCAGAGTCTTTATTTACTTTGTTGTGGAGATTTTTTTTTAGATTATTAGTTTGAGTCTTTTCCTATTTGAAAGGCAAGTAGATGTGACAAAGCTTGCAACATATTTCTGACCATCCACATGTTCAGTAGCATTTATAGCGTTCTATTTCCTAGCATTTATATTGGTTATATCAATAAGGATTGACCTTAAGATTATTGATAGTCTAGGGGTGGCAATTAGGCCGGGTTGGTTCAATTTTAGGTTGACCTGATTTCATTTCGGGTCACTTATTCCTAACCCAAACCCGATATGATTCTAATTTCAGGTCGAAAATCATAACCCGAACCCGACCTTTCCGGTTTCGGGCTGACTCGAAACCAACCCAAAATGACCTGAAATTAAACCATTATATTTTCAGGTTGGGATGTCGAAAATCTCTAACGCAAACCTGGAAGATTCAAGGTAGGTTCAAGTCGGGTTATCAGGTTGGGTCAACTTTTACCATCCCTAAATGATACTAGCCCGGGTAACAACCTTACGGTTATAAGTTGAGACATGAGTATGAGACTGGACACTGGCATGTTTGATCCCCCAACTTAAAGCTGAATCGGTTTCGGGACTCGTGCATTGGCCTAATAGTTTATTTGTTCGTGGCTAAGCAGAATTTAGGTAGCTTCAGAATCACATAGAATCTTTGTGATAATCCCATGGTTAGTGCCTAGTGGCTAATATTTTAAAGATACTCGAGAAACACTAGGATCTTAGGAGCTGGTGATAATTTGCCTCACATGGCTGTTTGACTATTCACTACTCTTGTGTCCCTTTTGTAGTTTGCTAATTGTTATCAATCCTCATAAATTTATGCCGCTAAATTATGTTACTAATCACTTGAATCATGCCACAAATATATGTTAGGTAGTCATATTGAATTCAAGAATCAAAGGAGTAAAATATTATTAAAAGAAGATCCAGGTTCAGTCATTAATTGTGAAAGCCAATAAATTTAGTAGCTCAGTTAAGTTCCAGAAATTAATGTCTGTTAGTGGTTGACGAGTAATTCCTTACCTTATGAGAAAGTTCACAGGGGATTGGTTAGATGGTGTGTATGCTTATATCTTAATTCTTATGAGGATATAATGTACGTTAATATAATGCACTGCACATGATGATGTTATAAGCTAATAGCAAGTCTTGTGTAACCGCCTTACAATAAAGTTGGTGCAAGTCCACCTCATTTTTTTCAGTTTTTAAGTTAAAACCAGGAGTCACTTGTTAAGTTGAGGGGGTAAGTTTTTGATAAAGGGTCACCTCTTACCTTAAAAGGGTTACTTTTACTGTAAGTGACCCCCTTTAGATCACAAGAGTTACCCGTCTTACCATCAACTATGGTGAGTCGGTCTTATATGAGAATTTGTAATAAGCTAATTCTTCTATCTGTCTGAATGTGCCCCACATCTTTGTCATTTATGTATGTAACTGTTAAGTTTATTACCTATAAAAGACTTGTTGGTTATGATATCATAATCTTTTGTTCTTCTTTTTTCATTAATCCCCTTGAAGATGACCTGGATTTTCCAATTTCTACAGTTCTGACATTTTTGATACGAATCAAAAGCCACTTCAGGAATTGCTTTTGTCTGAACCAGAGCTTTCTCGAGTGGGAAGGTATATCATCTCATTTAACAGTTTGGTCTATTCAAGTTATCTTATTTGAGTATGATTATGAACTAAAATTGGAATATGGTTTCAGGATAACAAGGAGTAATTTGGCTATTTAATTTGCTGTTATATTTTTGTATATATTTTCCAGCTTTGAAGACATTCCATTGAAGTAAGACACTTTTTTACTACTTTATAGTCATCTTTAGAATGTCCATGTGCACCTTTTCATCATTTTTTCTTTTGTCATGTACTTGCGAAAATTTTCTTGTGAAAACTTATACCATTATAGATAATCTTTAGTTGCGAAAACTGATCTTCACCTGACAGTTGGCAGAAGCTGATTGTGATTCAGCCAACTGACATCTGAGTTTCTGTTTCTGTACGGAACCTGCTCCCTTCCCGTATTGGACCTCACAGTTGCCATTGGGAGAAACACAATGAACCAACCCCAGAGCATCTCAATCAGCCAAACAAAACAACTCCAATTCTGCAGATACGATTCAAGGTATCTATTACCTAAAATGACCGTGATTGGAGGGCCACGTGGGAAAAGAAACGTAACTTGATAACCTTGAAAGAAAAGAGAAACTTTTTGTTGGGACATCCCAAAATAGTAATAAAGAACTAAGTTTGGGCAGAGGTAGTATTGTTTTATAGGCATTTTCCAGATGTTCCATTTCTTTTATATTTGTATATATTTCCAGATGTATATGCCTTTGTGCAACATAAAACTGAATTTTCCAATAGTACAGGGATTCATCAATCCTATGCTTAGTTATGCTGTTCTGGAGAATGTGATTTTGCCCATGTGACGTAGTTATCTATGATTGTTTCAAGTAGTATGTTTCAGTTCACTTTGAGCTTATTACTGATATAAAACTCTTGCGTCAGCTATTCATGTCACAGATACGAGTTCCAAGCATAGGAGGAGTTTCTTTATACTTTCAAATCCATTGCGCTTGAAAGATTAAGCAACAAATGTTTCAATCTCTCAGAGTTATGGTTTCAAGTTACAGTTCAAATTTAGTTGATCGATGTTGACACAAAGCAGAGAGACCAGAGACGGCTAACAAAAGAAATTGCAGCTGTCAGATATCTAAAACACTTAAATGATCCTGTGATATCATTGTAAAGTTTGTTTTTCTTTTTTCTTTTATGGGTAGTGGTGGCGGTGTCAAGCTTGAGGCAGCAATTCTTGCTATTATCTTGCTACGTTTATTGGTAGTTCGAAGATGTAATCCGGCGTTTAGATAACAGGAGAGAAAGCATGACATCTATCCATATTACATACTTTCTACAGTAATGCTATGGCTGTTGTGCCTTAATATTAGTCACAGTTGTAGGGAAGTCTAAAATTTCTGGAAGTTTATATAGTTGGTAAGTAAATCATTCTAGTACAAAACTAATAAAGCCATAATGAAGTAGTAATTTCAAAATGAATGCAATTTTGATATCATAAATTTACATCTCACTTATTTTGGATAAAAGAAATTTAAACTTGAACTACTATCAAATAATGTCACAAAGCTAAATCAATTGATCATAAAAATAGCATAAAATAAGCATCTTAATTCGAAGGAGAGAACCCTGGAAAGTCCATCAATGTCTTGCTTTATTTCCGTAGATCAGTTAGCTAGGTTACATACCTAACTTTTCTTTGTTTAATCATGCCATCTTGCAAAATATAGACTTGTTACATCGTTCACTCAAATCATTTCGCAACCTCCTTCCTCCTCATATAATTCTTATCGTTCATGCAAAATGGTAACAACACTAACAAGGCTTCCAAAGCTCAAAGAAAGAACCTTGAAATAAGGAGCACAACTAAATTCCAACTTTTAAGTTCTTTGATGTTCAATGCGATATCATACATAAGTTTTTATCTTCAATGCAGGATGACCACCTGATTTGCTCAACAAAAATGTTTTCTTGTTTTTTCCGATTTCCCCCATAAGCAAAATGTGGAGTATATCGACAACTCAGAGAAGCAATGAACAACTTCATCCATGCATCTTTCACACCAAAATTTTTTGTCACCTACAAATGAAACTCATCCCAATACTCAATCATAGTCAATAAACATAAATAACTTTCGAAAACTCCTAGATCGAAGTTGGTAGCACGCCTAGATTCATCGTGATCACTTATAAAAAAAAAAAAAAAGATTCATCGTGATCAACCATTGTTAAATAAGCATACCACTGTTCATTGTCAAGATTGAAGCACGTAATCTCATATTCGTTAGGTTTTAGACGAGATGATTTGTTGGACTAAATTTATGTCAGTAAGAACACGTTAGAAATATTCAATCATATAAATTCATGAATCCTGAATATAAAATTTCTCATTATGTCTCCAACTCTCCAACAATCATCCTTGCTTCATTCCAGATACTACTATACAACTTTTATATCAACACCAAGATTATGATCATTATAATAATCTACAAAAACGAGTTTATAAACTTCATTTATATGATCATATTCAAACCCATAATAAGTGTTAAACCTACAAAACCTCGATTAACCTAAATGAGAACTCAAACTCTGATTTTGCATTATCATAAATTATGTATATGTATATCTTTATAAATTCTATTTTGAAAAAGATTGTGAATGATAAGAGGTTTTTAACGGTCGTAAAGGCACCAAAAATCTCTTTTCAAACTATAATTTTAACTCTTAAACAAGCAATTACTAATAATTTAGTAAAAACAAGTCATAGATCAATCCACAAATAAATTGGGATTAATTGATTGAAAAAGCTCAACTGCCTAATTTTTTTTTTTTTTTGGGGGGGGGGGGGGGAGGGGGGTTCTGAAAATAGTTTAATAACTATGAATTTACACTGAAAATAAACAATCAACACAAGAAGTAGACGATAAAAAAATCAATAACAAAAACACTTGGATTGAAGCTGATAAAATGAAACTTATGGCAATGACAATTATCAATATAATATTAATGCGGATTAAAAGCAATGATCATGCAAGAATTAACATTCTTCATTGCTCAAATCCTCTTTCCAATGGTCCTCGAAAATAAACCTCAACCAAGTAATCAAATCCTCTCTCAAACGGTCTTTATCTAGTAAATTAAGAGATTTGTTTGAATATGAAAAACCCCTAAAAGAATCCCTTAATTTCTACGCAATATATTGGCCTAGAAATTTTGTTGATTCATGGAGATAAGAATTGGATTCAAAATTCGATTAGAAATATCTGTAACCAAAATACCCAAGTGTAAATATGATCACTGCCTCAAAACACCATGATCAATACATAATTGTCATTAGTAATCCACAATTACATTAACAACTAAACAAAAGCCATATTTTCATATTTCCACCCAATACCCTAGATTAATTAAGAATTACTCACAAATCATTATAATTAAGGCATGTAAAACTGAAATCAAAGACTAACCTAATACTCCTATTAAACATGATTATGAAACTATAATCAATCTAATCTAAATATGAAAAAATGAGAGAAGAACAAATAAAAGAAGAACAATAAAATCTATAAACCAAACTATATTTTGAAATAAAATACCTCAAAGTTTTATAATTTGCAATTGTTTCTGTCTAGAATTAAGGATGTTAACTCCCTTGCTAAGGTAATACCGGGTCAGATCTGAATGCCCTGGGTCAAAAGTCCGTACGCCGGAATCCTGCAAAAGGAAAGGTTAGACTGCCTCGGAGGTGGTTCCGGGATCGTCTCTCCGACGCTCAAGTCAGTAATCAAGCTAGAGAGATAAAGTCTAGAGAGAGATGCTCTGGTTTGTTAGGTAAGAATTCAATACCTTCTCATTGATGAGGGGGTTGAGTATTTATAGTGCTTAGGAGCTCCCAGCTGTAGGCTAGCTGGAAGGCACTGACAGCTGGCGGAAGCCACCATGAATGGACCCCTAAAGGGCTCAGGAACCTGTTGGGCTTTGATTTGCTTTTAACTGGGCCATCCTCAGAAAGAGCCCAAACAATTAGCCCCACGCCAGGAATAGGGAGTCTCGAGGCCTTGCTGAAGCGTTTCCTGTTCGTGGCGGAACCTGGACCATCCTGAGGCAGGACCGACCCGTCTCCCCGAGGAGAGGGGAGGCACGTGCCGACTCGGTCTCCTCGAGGAGAGGGGAGGCATGTGCCGACCCGGTCTCTTCGAGGAGAGGGGAGGCATGTGCCAACCCGGTCTCCTCGAGGAGAGGGGAGGCATGTGCCGACCCGGTCTCCTTGGAGGAGTGGGGGAATGAGCGTGCCGACCCGGTCTCCTCGAGGAGAGGGGAAGCATCCGCCGACCCGGTGTCTTTTGAGGAGAGGGGGAATAAGCGTGACGACCCGGTCTCCTCGAGGAGAGGGGAGGCAAGTGCCGACCCGGTCTCCTGTGAGGAGGGGAGGAATAGGCGTGCCGACCAGATTTCCTTAAGAGAGGAGAGGCATGTGCCGACCCGGTCTCTTTTGAGGAGAAGGGGGAATGCCCCTTGCTACCGGACCGAGTTCAAGGGTCACGGCTCGGACGTGGGACTAATGAGCCCCACGCATGTCCGAGTCGGTATTACTTGGATATGATGTGACATGATTGATAAACTTAGACAAGAGGGCATCCTTGGGCCGACTTGGGCAGGAGCGGCTCAGATGAGGGCCAATAGGCCCCACGCTTGCCCGAGTCGGTCGTGCCTCTTGCTGAGTTACCGGGAATTTGGGAGTGACTCGACCAAAGAGGGGGAGCCTCCTTGGGTCGAGTGAGGTAGACGCGGCTCGGACGGGGGACCAATGAGCCCCCTGCTGGTCCGAGCCGGTGTTTGCTCTCGCTAAGTCAATCGGGGACTTAGGAGGTGGACCCAAGGAGGAGAGCCTCCTTGGGCCGAGTTGGTCGGACGCGGCTCGGATCCCATGAGCCCCATGCTTGTCCGAGCCGGTGCCTGTTCTCGCTAAGTCAATCGGGGGCTTAGGAGATGGAGTCAACCAAGGAGGTGAGCCTCCTTGGGCCGAGTTGATTGGACGCGGCTCGGATAAGGGGGCAATGAGCCCCATGCTTGTCCGAGCCGGTGGCTGCTCTCGCCAAGTCAATCGGAGGCTTAGGAGATGGACTCAACCAAGGAGGAGAGCCTCCTTGGGCCGAGTTGGTTGGACGCGACTCGGATGAGGGGCCAATGAGCCCCATGCTTGTCCGAGCCGGTGCCTGCTCTCGCCAAGTCAATCGGGGGCTTAGGAGATGGACTCAACCAAGGAGGAGAGCCTCATTGGGCCGAGTTGGTTGGACGCGGCTCGGATGAGGGGACAATGAGCCCCATGCTTGTCCGAGCCGGTGCCTGCTCTCGCCAAGTCAATTATGGACTTAGGAGATTGACTCAACCAAGAGGAGAGCTCTGGGCCGAGTTGGTTGGACGCGGCTCGGATGAGGGGCCAATGAGCCCCATGCTTGTCCGAGCCGGTGCCTGCTCTCGCCAAGTCAATTATGGACTTAGGAGATTGACTCAATCCAATGAGGAGAGCCTCGCTGGGCCGAGTTGGTTGGACGCGGCTCGGATGAGGGGCCAATGAGCCCCATGTTTGTCCGAGCCGGTGCCAGGAATTTTGAATTGCTGGCGAGAGTGACCGAGCTAGTGATCTTGGCTTATGAACCTGAGCTGGTGAAACTTGAGCTGACGAACTTAATGAGAACTTGAGCTGAAGGACTTATTGGGAATTTGAAACCCTGAATGCCACGTGGCAATCGTGGATTATTGGGGTGCTAGAAAACATGGTGGCGATTCAACTTCCGGCAATTTATGACACTTCGTGACTCTTCGCCTTCTTTAGGAACGTGCCTTTGGGTTACTTTGGGCCATCTGAGAGGCCCATTAAGAGGGCGGAAAAGCAGGTCCCGATCCATATTTTGACGCGGGACACGGAACCCTAGAAAATCGCCTATAAGTAGGGAGAGAGGAGAGAGATTTGTCACTTTTCTTCACATTTCTCTCTCTCTAGATCTCAAGCTTTCTGCTCTTTCTCTCTACTTCAGCTCTTTTCTCTCTAAGTCCGGGCTCCATTTCTTCGTCCGACCAGGTACGCTTTTTTTGTTTTTCGCTAAGTTTTTCTCTTTCTTTTAATAAAATCGGCCACCCCTCTTGTTGATAAATAATGGGGAGCTCGTCCGAGTCGTGACACCTCCTCCTTCACCTCCTTATAATTTGCCGAGGAGGTAAGGGGGATGGGAATGGTATTGGTGTCAACTTTAATAAGTTGCCCGGATCCCTCGGCTGTGCCTGAGGCGCTTTCCCTCCCGAGTACTCCTTCGCAAGCCGAGGAGGAGGAGGCCGAGGGTGCCATCCCCCTACCTGGAGGTGTCCCTGGCCTATCCCTCTTCGAGGAGTTACTTAGACAAATATTTGTCTGATGGTGTAGTTAGGGTAACTATGCCGGGAGAAGAAGGTGAGGCTTCCACATCCGGACGATTCGTGTATCCTGAGATCGACCCAAAAGGTGGACCGAGAGCAAAGTTTCCTCTACCGTCACTAATAAAGGCCTTGCTGGAAGACCCCCAAGGTCAGGCGGCCAAGTTTCAAATAAAGGACCCCTTCTTGTTGGTCCGACCCGATGCCAGCCATACTATCCTGGCTCCTCCTCCCGGGTGCACTGCTTTTTACTACAAGGCCATGGAGATGGGTTTGAGGTTCCCGCTGACCCAATTCGAGAAGGATTTATTGAACGCATATAATTTGTGTCTGGGTCAGCTTTCTCCGAACTCCTGGGGTGCAATTCTGGCTGTCCAGGTAATTTGCGAGATTATAGGCGTCAAGCCAACCGTGACTCTCTGGCGTCACATGTACAAACTATGTGAGATGACGGCCGGAGAGCATGGTCTTGGTTGGTGGTGCTTCCAGGCTCGGCGGGGTTACCGAACCGTTTTGGATCTTCCCTCTTCCCAAAAGGGGTTCCGCCGAGGGTTCGCTTTTGTATACTATGAGGGAGAGTAGGACATCCCCACTGTACCTCCACCTGCCGAGCCGAACCATTGCCTGAACTTCAAAGCGCCCGAGCTATCGAAAGAAGAAGTCGTGGCTGTGATTTACATGCAATTGGAGGCTAAGATAATTGATGGCGGAGAAGTCTTCGTCGCTGGGAATTGGCTTCCGAGTTGCAAGTTATTCAAGGACGAGAACTTTTTGGCGGCTATGGGACTTAGTCCGGCATTTTCCAAGGGTAATTCGACAAGGGGGGTCCGGTTGACTTTGCAATTTTATTAGCTTCATCCCTCTCATTGTGTTCTTTTGTTGTTTTGCAGAAGCTTCTCTTGCCTACATCCGAGAAACCGATCCAGAGATGGCCGAACGTATCACTGCTGCGTCACTAAGGGCCGCCCGGATAAGGGCTGAGATGAAGGCCAACAAAATAAACAAGCCCGGCCAACCTAAGGTATGGATCCTCCCTGTACGACTTGATTTCGTTTAAGTTTTGTGGACTTATCAGATTTTGGGACTTGTAGGATCCATCCAACCCCAAGACAAAGAAGCGTAAGGAGAGGGCCGAAGAGAGGGTTGAGATGACTGAGAGGGCCTTGGCAAAGGCTCGGGCCGAGAAGGAGGCCTCTGCAAAGAAGGCGAGGAAGGAGCCTTCCGTCGAGGTGAACAGTCCTCGACCGACGTCCGGGGATGACAGCACGCATATTTCTGTCCACCCGTCCGACTTTGAGCCGGTCCGAAGCCCGAGTCACATACCGGCATCATCTAACCCGTCTCAGGCCGAGCAAACGTTGTCTGAGGCGCCAGTCCCTTTCACTCAATTGTCCAAATCGGACAAGAAGCAACGGATCAATGACGCTCTAGAGATCCTGTGCACCCAAGGCGACCGAGATCACATCAAGGCGGTTAACGGGAGGAATGAGTTGAGTGAGCTCTTTCGCTCCTGGATGGATGTAAGTAGCTTTATCCACGGTATGCTTTGTTTTTTCTTTAAACTTCTACCTTTTAACTTGCTTTTTCTTCGCAGTTCTCTATCCGGATGACCAGGGTCGCCGAGGACCGGCTGGCACTGGTTCAAGAGGTCCAGGGGTTGAAGGAGGCAGCCAGGGCGCATTTCGACGAGCTCTATGAGGCCAGGGAAGCCAAGCGGCTGACCGAGGCGCGACTGGACGAGGCCAATGAGAAGATCGACAAAGGTGAGGCGGCCTGGAAGCAGGAGCAGGAGGACTAGAAAATAGAACGGGCCAACTTGACAATGGCCAAAGACAACGCCGAGTCCGCCAAGGTTGTGGCTGAATACAAAGTGGCTCGTATCCAAGACGACTTGGAGAGGGTTAAGTTCAAGTTGGGCACGGTTGAGGCTCAGCTGAAAGAGGCTAAGGCGCGAGCTTCCCAGGCTCGGGAGCAGTGGTTTGCTGAATGGCACGCCTCCGAGGCGTGTGATGAGTTCTGCGCCGACGTTGGTCAAGTCTCCCATAAGATAGGCGAAGACGAGACGTTGGCCAGGCTCAAGGTTGCGTTGGCTGAGTCCTGCCCGTCGGCTGACTGGAACTCTGTCTGGTCTCGCTATCAGGAGCTGGCTGAGGCCGAAGCCGCCAGGCTTAATGCCGAGGCCGAGGCTGAGGCAGAAGAGTCTGATAGTGATAGGGACGAGGAGGGCGGCAGCACCGAGGACGCTGCGGGTGATAAGGCCGAAGCTGCCGCCGGGCAACCTGATGCCGAAACTGTGACCGAGCAGCTTGATGCCGATCCCGCAGCCCAGCTTCCTTAGGTCTTTAGGCTTGTTTTTAGCGCAGTTTTATGTTTTTGCTAGTTTTTGTAATTTGGGTGCCGATGAGCCATCCCCCTATTTTGTAAACTCCTAGTTGTATTTTGCAACTTCATCTATGGAATACAACTATCATTTTGCAATTTCTCGCTTTGTCTTTGTCATTTATTATTTTGTTATTTGCAATATCACAATTTGTAACAGACTGGTTAAGTCTTGCTTGCAACATTTTTATAATAGACTGGCTAAGTCTTTTCCATTTCATGGGGCAAGAACCCGACTTGATACATGGACTGGTTAAGTCCGAGTTGCTACATTTGAATTTAGCTAGATAAATCCGACTAGGAGGCGCTGATTGTACAATATGCCCCTATTGCAAGTAACAAAAATAAATTATACATAGTATCTTTTGAGATTGTCCAGGTTCCAGGGCCGAGCCAGTGGTACTCCTTCGGGGCACTCGAGTCGGAAGGTCCTTGGTTTGAGGACCAGCTCTGTCAATACAACAACACCGAGGAGAGGGGGGGGGGGGAGTTCAAAAATACATGTTCATCACCATGAGAGGGTAACAATCTAGCCGTAAGGTGAGCTACTGCATTTCCTACTCTACGCACACGAAAACAAGAGAAATAAATGAATTGTGAGCCATGCTCACAAGCATCCTCAAGAATCAAATTTAAAGGAGTCTTCCCCAGCTCTTTATTTCTAATTGCCTTCACCACCATAGCAGCATCACACTCGAACTCAACCTCCATAAATCCATGTGCTCGAGCCACTATCAAACCAGATCTAGCTGCCATAGCCTCCACTAGCTCCGCTTGCAATCGCTTCACTGCAACAACCACGATCTTCCATCATCAATTAGAGCCACCACACCCAAGACAATCACCCACCCTCCATTACCATAACATCGACATTAAATTTCACCTTCCCCAAAGTCGGCTTTGTCCACCCAGCACTAGACCATGCCAACACAACTCGCGACTTTCCAATCACATCTTTTGCATACTCACCATAGTCATTTACCAACTTCTAAAAACCCACCACACCCTGATGCAAGTCAGACCAAGGTTCTTCAAACACCATTGAATTACGAAAGGCCCATGCAACCCACATAATTGCCGCACACTCTAGCATCTCCTTTGTATCTGACCTTTCCATCATCCAAGATAAAATGTGAGAGAAAGAGATTTAGGGACCTCAGGAATAAGTACCTTGAATGGGGATTGTTTCCACACCCTTGCGATTTCAAGACAGAGGAATAGTGTATGAGTTATTGTTTCTTGCTCATCACAACACAAACTACGTTGCCCATTCTCCGCTATATGTCGATCAAATAATCTCCCCGAGGTAGCCAAAGATCCAAATTAGACTCGCCAAAGGAAGTAGTTTTATTTTGGTGGCCCTCCCAAACTCCCAATCGCGTTCCACCCCACATACATTATTTTCCCCACCAAACCATCGTGCCTAATTGCGAATATGGCCCAAACAATCCAGCCAATACCGAGACCGAGTTGAATAAATACCATTCTTCACAGGCCTTTAAAATCGAACATCCTCGACTCTTCTATTACTATGTGGGATTTCTTGAATCAGTGACACTTATTCTGCCATAAAATGAGTTTTCAAAACATCTACTCTCCAGCAAGCATTTTCATTATCAATTAAGTCCACCACACGAAGCCCAGCATCACTGCTTGCATTCGGAGTAGGGACCCGAGATAAAGAGTCCCCAAGCAACCATGCATCCTTCCACACTTTTATCTGTTAACCATCACCAACTCTCCACTTTTAACCCCTCCAACAACAATGCCTTAGCACCCATATTGATCTTCACACATAGCTTAGATCATAGCCTCTAGGAGCATTAATAAAATTTGCATTCCAAAAGTACCGTGCTTTGAGCACCAGGTAAGCAATAGAGGATGTAGCATTGAGAAGCCTCCATCCTTGTTTTGCCAACAACGCTTGGTTGAAGATTTTTAAATCACGAAATCCCATTCATCCTAATGCTTTGGAAATGCATACTTTCCCCAACTCATCCAATGCATCTTCCTTTTTGTATCACAAGAGCCCCACCAGAACCGGGAAACCATAACATTTATCTCCTCTAGCAAACCATCCGGGATATGGAAAAGACTCGTCATGTATGTTGGGATGGACTGAGTCACAACTTTGATTAAAATTTCTCTCCCTGGGTAAGACAACAGTTTTTCCTTCCACACTTATAACTTTTTCCAAACCCGTTCTTTTATACCTGCAACCACCACTTTTTTTAGAATGCGCAATAATAGTAGGAAGGCCAAGGTACTTTTCATGCATATCTACCTCTCTCATCTTCAGCAAACGAATAATATCACCTCTTCGAGACCCCTCCACATTCTTTCTAAAACATACCTCAAATTACTTGAAATTAATCTTTTGTCCCGATGCCCGTTCATATATGCTGATAATTTCAACAATTTTGGAGCATGCCTGAAGTGTAGCTCTAACAAATAAAATGTTGTCATCTGCAAATAAAAGATGTGAGACCCGCGAGGTCCCCCCTACATACATGCGCACCATGCATCTCATTCCGTAACACCGCTTTATAAAGGAGAGAAGAAAAAGCTTCTGCACATAGCATAAACAAGTACGGGATATTGGGTCCCCTTGCCGGAGACCTCGAGAAGGAATGACAGACCAACAAACTTTACCATTTAGCTTAAAAGTAAAGGATACATTAATTAAACAATTTAAAATCCTCCTGATCCAACCATCATTAAAACCTATCCTACACATTACTCTCTCCAAAAATATCTACTCCACCCTATCATACACTTTACTCATGTCAAGTTTTAGTGCCATAGTTCCACAGTTCCCTAAATCCTTTCTCTTCTAAGCATGAAAAATCTCGAAAGCAACCAGAGGGTTATCAGTGATTAATCGTCCAGGGACAAAGGCACTATGGTGATAGGAAATGAGACCTGTTAACATAACTTTCAACCTATTTCATAACTTTCGAAATGATTTTATAAGCAACATTGCACAGGCTAATAGGTCGAAAATCACTCATACGTTCCGGTTCTCTGCATTTCGGGATCAGAATAATACAAGTTTTATTAACTTCAACAATGTTAATATTAGCATCCCACCATTCCTTCACAAAATAAACCACCGCCGCACCCACAATGTCCCAGATGTTTTGGAAAAATAATGCATGCATCCTATCAATGCTAGGGGCCTTGTTGGGGGTGTATCTGGAAAAGTGCTTTTTGAAGATCTTTTCGAGTTGGGCGATCATCAAGCACATGATTCATTTCATTCATAACCAGAAACAACATACCTGCAAGTACATCCTCAAAATCACCAGGATTGTTGGTCATAAACATGTCAGAAAAATAGCATGTAATGAAATTTTGTAACTCCTCTTCACTATACCTCTAGACATCATTTTTATCTTTCAACTTATCAACTCGATTTCTCCTCCTTCGCGAACTTGCTTTATGGTGGAAATAAGCAGAATTCTTATCTCCATCCCTGAGTTCTTTCGCCCTAACTCCTGCAAACCAGTAAGTTTCTTCCAGTCTATGCAAATCTTTAAGTTCATCCGATAGCGTTTTGCATTTATGCAAATCATACCATCAGGGTTGCGGTCTACCATTTAAGTAACTCCCTCAATTTTATGAATTTTCTTCTTCACTAAACTAAATTTTTACACTGCCCAACCACTAAGTTTTGTAGCACAATGCGCAATCCGTGACTGGAGAGAATCAGCTGCCCCCTCCTCCCATGGATTCTTCACAATCTCCTGGAACTCCTCACTCGCCAACCATAAAGCTTCAAAATGAAAACGTTTTCCTCTATGCGACTGTGCTGATAACTCCTCTGTATTGAGCATAATTGGAGCATGGTCAGACTTGTAGATGGGAAAGTGACAAACAACCGAACAGGATAACATAGCAGACCACTCGTCACTAGCAAGAAATCTAGCAAGTCTCTCTCACAATATTTCCAGTTCCATCCCTCTCTGCCATGTAAAAATACTCCCTCTGTAACCCAAATCTAGAAGCCCACAATCATCAATAACTCCCCTAGAGCCATCCATCACACTCTCACTTCGAATAACACCTCCCTCCTTTTCCGACATACTCACAATCTCACTAAAATCCCCACAAAACACCATTGGTAGCTGATAAGAATTTCTCAAACTTCTCATAAGCTCCTTCTATATTTTTTTAGTTCGTTTGTTTTTGACTGTGCCCATCTACCAATACGCTTTTTTAAACTTTAAATATCTTTCATTACATATGAATGAAGGTATTGTTGAAAATTCTTTAACCAGTTTTTCCTTTTACAGACAAAATTTCTTTTTGACGCCTTTTACAACCAATTATGTGATGTGAATATCTTCAAAGCAATAAAACAGACAAGTATGCAGGATAGTTTGATACTAACCAGGAATTCGTGAAAAAAACTCCCTTGAAAAAAGGATCTTTCTCTCAGTCCTTGATAGACTACTCTACCAGTGTCGGTAAACCTCTGTTGCGGTGGCTCTCTCATTGGCCATAGCTGAAGAGATCACTGCAATTTCTTCTAAGCGATGTATAGATGATGAAAACCTGGACATAAAAACTATTAACTATGAAAACCCCTAACTCTCACTATTCATCTGAAAACTATTGACGGATAGATCTTACAATCTTGATGCTTTCAAGCGTACAATTGCGCTTATCTAGGCTCAGGTGCATGGCCTTGTCGTCCCCGTATTGAGGCAGAATCTATATGCTTTCCAATTCTTTTATTAGAGGGACATGGCTAAGGTTTTAGACGGACGTCCATGGTTTTTCGACAACATGTTGGGGATTCTCAAGGAGGCTGACGGTGATGAGCAACCTGATCACATGTCCATAATTCACTCACCTTTTGGGTTAGAATGGAAAATCGTCCTTCTAATTCTCGTTAAGATGATGTAATTCATGCTTTAAATAGTAATATGGGAGAAATTATGGAAATAGAAGAGGATGTTTTGGGTATTGGTAGATATAGAAGAGTTAGAGCCATGCTTGACGTTGCTAAACCATTGCGTTGGTATAGGAAGATTAACGATAATAAAGGTCAAGAAATACAAATTGATTTTGCTTAGTAACGTCTTCCATTATTTTTCTGCTTTGCTTGTGGTATCATGGAGAATTAGGAGAGGGATTGTTGGCATGCTAAAGTTGTATTACCTAATAAAAAATAACCCAAGGTCCACTAACTAGTAGTCAGGGAAGTCAGGATCGAATCCACTGGGAGATAGCTATACTATTATATCTAAAATCTAATATTATACTAACTTAATCAAATGAAGAGGGTTGGTTTACTGAACTAAGCAGATAGTCAAATCACAAATATCAAATAAGGGAAAGACTAGGGAACGATTCACAATATATGCAATTCAAGATATCAAGAATAATGGAATGACTCAATAAAATAATCTAACTAGGGCACATGTAATTTCTCTCGAACATTACCTCACTAGAAGCTCACTAAGCCGCTCTCGCATGGTCATAGATCACTAAGCCTACTATTGAGAGCCTATACAAAATCCTACCCCTCATTCTATAACTTTGTATTGCAACAATAATCAACACAATTGACAAACTTGTAGATTAACTTAAATAACTCAATAGCAAGAATCAACCAAATCAATGAATTAAAATCTCATTCAATCAATCCCCCATATGCATATATAGATTCTCAAATCCCTAGAAAATAAACTACTCACACATAATTGGGGAAAACATAATAACAATCAAATAAGTAATCAACATGATGGAATAAAGAACAATGGAAAAGAAAATTATAAGGGATGAGAAACAATATAAATTGAAGAGCGAATATGGAAAACAATTACTCTATTGAATCTTGAATGAATTTGTAAAGTATAATAAACTAGGGTACTTGAGAGAATAAAAATGCTTAAAAAACCAATGATAGAAATAATATTAAGAAAACGTGGTTTTTCTCCACTACAAGGACAAGTATTTATATTAAAATCATAAAATGCGCAACACGCACTTCAAAACGCATAAAAATTACCCCGCCCGGTCGGGCGATTTTCAGGTCACAACCGTAGAAAAAGTAAAACAACGATCCACCCGGCCGGGCACACAACAAATACGAGTCATTTTCAAAACTTCATAATTTTGTTGTCTATCGTCGATATTAAGTGTGTGAATAGTCGTTGCAAATATTTTCAAGTCTTCTATCCAACCAAATTAGAATTAATCCATTATCATTTGTGTATAAATTGTTATGAGTCTAAAAGTTTATAAGAGTCAGTTTTCACATTTCTTGTAGTGATGGTTCGCTTCATTCTAGTCCACACTTAGTTCGAGCTACCATAAATAATACAAAGACGCGACAACAACAATCTCCAACGATAATAAAAATGTGAGCTCAAATCCTGAAGGATCTTAAAGGAGTTGAAGTCATTCCAACCCACGACACATTATACTCACAGCTCGCCTAAAACCTCAAAACATAACCTACTACTACTACAACTAACCTACATAAGCAAACCATGTAACAATGACAAAAAGGGATAAATAAAATGCTTACTCGCAATAACAATCAATCAACCAATGGAATTTCAAATCCTTATTTGCTAAGGACTTAAACTTAACTACAATAATGACCTCCCGTTCACATAAAATCATCAAAAGAATGTGAAATCCAATTATAAACAAATCTACACGAAACAAAGGATGAATTCACCAACCCTACCCTAAAGCACCTTTCGCCTTATGACACTAACTCTGGCAAATGAGTTTTCAAAATACATATTTCTCTCTTTAATCTCTCATTTTTCCTAGGAGCCCTTTCGGGTTTTCATGCTAGCTTCTCACCTTTTTTTTCCATCTCACCATCTTATTACCTGCTTAAATTAAGCCAATTTTTTGTATAGGTTGCCCTTTTGGGTTTTCAACCGATTCGGGCCCCCAATTTTGCCTAATTCGCTCGCCCTTTCGAGTTTTGAACTCAGTGGGTTTCATTTCATAAATTTTTTTCGATTCATTTTTTTTTTTCAAATTGAAAGTAATAAATACAACATACACATATGAGAATTAAAATACTCTCTCCCCTACTTAAACTACACATTGTCCTCAATGCGAAGATAATTAGAAGAAGAACTAAAAGGAAAAAGAGGGGGGGGGGGGAATTGGAAATCGGGTAAATCAAAGAGCGAATGTTCCATACTCATGAGATACAATCCGTCAAACTCAAATATCTCAATGACACCAACTCAATTCTCATAAATCAACTCACAACCCTCTATCTCGAATCACTCAAACAAATGACACATTCAAAAGTCCAAGAAATTTTGGATATTTGCACCTAGCTTAAGAGATCGAAAAGATTCATTAACATTGTCAACCCTCTAGTTCTACCAACTCATAGCAATTGAACTCCTCCCTAAGGGCTTTCTTTTTTGGATTTTGGGTCAAAGTAGATTAAGGTTTGTGGTTCTTTTTAGTGGGTGGGTGATGAGTGAAAGGAAATTAGTTGTGGTGGTGGAAATTTCATGAGAAATAAAGAAAAAAAAAAAGGGTCTCGGGTTGCCTTTTGAAAAGCCTGTTCTTTATAGTTGTTAGCTCGACTTAGTACCTTAAGCTCAATCATTAGGCTTCTGCTCCATATGTGACAATGGTGGCTCCACGTCAACCTCTAATTCAAGTACCTGCAAAATAGATTGAGAAGAACCCTTGCAATGCATAGTTAGTGGTACGATTTCAAAACAAGGCGGTAAACCTAGAGGTTTATTCGGCTCTTTCAAATCTAACACCAAGACATTATCAGCATTCATTGTCTCACCAACCTGCTCAATATCAAGAACATCATGCACAACAGAGTTAACAGTCTTAATATAGCAAAGAGGGTTATCATCCTTAATCAAAGGCTTAGAATCATTGATATTAAATGCTTCTATTTCTAAAATATGATCAGCCATCTTCAGTTGGTTTAAATGTTCCTTTTGTCTTTCAGGAAGATATTACAGAGATATTCAAGAAAGCTGACAAGGATAACTATGGAACTTTGACTGTGAAAGAAATGCATGAGCTAGTTGATGATATTTTGGAACGATACCCGCAAATTGAACTTTACCTCAACAACAGGCAAATGAAGAGTATTGCTGATCTGATGACGGACGCGAAAGGAGATGCAAAAAAGGAATCTGTCGATGGATATTGAAAAATTCAGAAAAGCTCTTTCACGAGTGGATTCTCAGATGAAAAATCTTCCAGCAATTGCCCAGGTGTTACCTCGGTCCTAGAATTAGAACAGTATCATTGTTACCCGTTTATCGTTTTGAAAGTTTATATTTGCTTATGCAACTGCACTATAGGTTGCTACTCTAGAAGGTACCTATCTAGTTGAGTGTTTCAATCGGATGGAAGAGTGTGTAAAGAACCCGTAAGACCCCATCAGAATCAGAGGAGAACGTCGCCATCGTTTTAAACCTTTCAGATAAAAGGCAAATTATTTTATTCTCCTCAGTGCTCACCACTCTATTCTTCTCATCCCTGCTTGAACACATTATCCATGCCCCCAGGTCTCCACTCTCCACCAAATTGTAGTTACTGAAACTAGGCTAGATGCTTGTTACTTATTAGTCTCCCCAGCAATCTAGCAAGGGTAGTGAAGTAGTTAGATTAAAATATTGGTTTGGCTAGATGCTTGTTAGTTTCTTATCTTGAGTTTAAAAATTAGGCTTTCACCATTTAGCTAGAGGATGTTCCCCAACAATCTAGCACGATAGTGATCTTGAAGCAGTTACATAATGCTAGATTCTTATTAGTTTCTCATCTCGAGTTCAAAAATTAGGCTTTCGTTGTTTAGCTAGAGGATGTGAAATTTGCATGAATACAAATTGGATTTGGGACACAATCCGTGCCTCCACAGTCTATACTAATGGAGAGGATAAGTGAGTAGGCATTGAGGTTTGCATTCAACACGACTCCCTGAGACATCATATGACCATCCACACTTGGTTTTGAAATCATCTTTACAACCAAAACAAAATTGGGGATGAATACCTAAAATCTCAATTGGACTTGGATATATGAGCTGGAATTTAGGCTTTTATTGGACCTCATTGCTATTTTCTTTTGTATGATCTAGAGATGCTAGTAATCTTAGATTTTGAACATCTTGATTTTAAGTGTTTTATAGTGTAATGTAGAAGGAAAAAGTTTGTATTCATGATCTAGCGATGAGTCATAAAAATTAGGAATTGTTTAGAAATTCGATTATGGTTTAGAAATTCGATTATTATAACTTTGATTTTTTGTTGCGGAGTTTGTATATATGAAAGTTATAAAATATAGATATAGTAGTTCTAATTATAATTCTTTGTAATTATTTTGTAGTACTTTCTTGGGATTCCTAACACTTATTCGCAAGAGGTGATTGACGAGCTAAGAGATTCGTGGGTGAAATATTTAAACAATCAAACACGAGACGATGGAGATTGAAGACAATGGTCAAGTTTTAATTGTACATATTATTTGCTCAAGTTAGAATTTTAATTTTCATAGATATCATTAGATTATAGAAATTTTATTTTTAAGACATTAATTATTGGAATATATTGATGCTTTGACTAGTGAAATTGATTTTGTATGTAAATTATATGTAGCAAATATTTTTTACATAATTAATAAAGCAAGCAGGAATTTTTGTTTCATAATATTATTATTATTGTGGTTATTTATAGATTTGATTTTTTAAAGGCGTATATACAAGGAACTGTAAATACAGAAGCAGATAATGTATGTATATTGTAACAATTTTAATTAAAAAAACATGTAATATACCTTTCAAAGGGTAAGGTAAGGAGACTTGTTATAAATGTTAACTGGTCTCCTAACCTCTTTTCACAATATATGTACACTTATCTAAGAGACTAGTTTTATCTATCAACCGGTCTCATATATAAATAAAGAAACCATACATTATAACCGGTCTTTTAACCTAGGACACCTGTGAGATTGAGATGTGTTATAGTCCGGTTCCTAGGCCATTTTCAACCAGTTTCCTAGGCCTTTTTTTGTAGTAGTGTACCTCTCCCTCAAACTCCATGAGTCAATGAACCGGTGCAAACATCAATTTTAGGGCAAGATGTTTTCAAGAAAGGTTGGCCCAAAAGGATGGGTGTGGCATGCTTATTAGGTTGTTCCGTGTCTAAGGCATAAAAATAAGCAGAAAATTGCAATTTACCAACCTTAAATAACACATCCTCTAATTTACCCCTAAGATAAACATTGGATCTATCAGCTAATTGAATAACCACACCAATTTCACGCAAATTTCCAAGTTTTAAAGACTTATGCAATGAATATGGAATTATATTAGTTGATGCACCTAAGTCTTACATGGATTTTGGAAACATGATATCACATATAGTACAAGGGATGGTAAACATACCTGGGTCATTGCACTTTTGAGGTGATTTCTTTGGAAAGATAGCGGAGACATACTCTCTAGCCTTCACTTTTTGCACTGCCTTTTATTTTTGCTTTCTTTTCGAAGTACACAATTCTTTAAGGAACTTAGCACACCTAGGTACTTGATTCGAAGAATCTAAAAGGGGGATGTTTACCTCACATTTACGACGGGTTTTGCGTAAATGTCTTTGTTGCGCTCTGCCTTGTGAGTTTCTCTCAATGCCTCGGGAAATGGTGGCTCCGGTTCATGTGGTGGAGGAGATAATTTTCAGAGTTTCTCCTCTTGTAGAGGTAGTGATGATTTACAATTTGTTGTCGGTTCACGCACAATCACCTCTTCCTCGATCTTTTTGTCTCGAACCACCATTCTCGCTTTGCTTTCAATCTCCATTCGACTCCTCAATGTGATAACACTCACGTTCATTTTAGGGTTGATCTTTGTTTGGGGTGGCAACCTCAACGAATCCCTATCCTCTAACTTGGTTACAACTCCTGCAATTTAGCTTACTTGGCTCAAGTTCTTGATGCTCGATCGAGTTTCTTCTAGGAATTGCACCATATTACCCTGCATGTTAGTCACATTTTTAGTTAAAACATGTAACATTTCTTCAGTGGACATGCTAGAGCTCGAGCCTTGGCCTTGGGGCCTAGGAAAAGGGTGTGGTGGCCTATTATAGTGCTGCTTTTATTGTTGATTGCCAAATCATAAGTTATGATGATCTCTCCACCCTTGCTCGGAAGCATAGGAGTAGTGTAACCATCACTTTTGTCGGCACTTGGTTAAGAGCCGACTACGTCTAGGCGCAATGCTAGACGCCGGATAAGGCAATGGCGGTTAAGGTATATAGCTCTTGAGTGTCATAACCGACTAGGGAGTTATACTTGACCGTTGCGTGTCCAAGTTGATTGCCCTAAGAGATGGAACAAGATCCGAGATAGGTGCACGTAGCGAAACGTGCGAGCAAGCCCGAGGATGGTTCTGTTAAGTCTCGTATGGTGGCACGACGCTCGGTGTTGATGGTTTCATCCGTTAAACCGACATCAATGGATCATTGGCATGACAGTCACACAAATATCCACATCGTGGGATCATGGGAGACGGTTACCATGCGTTGGTAACCGCCCAACAGTGGTAGATTAAGTAGCTTGGTGACTTGGTGACGGTTACCAAGACTACGACCAGCATGGAGGATCATGGAGAGCGGTTATCATCCGATGGTAACCGCCTGTCAGTTATTAAAGGACATGGCATGGTGATTGAGCAACAGTTACCAAGGTATGCCTAGTGCTGATGATTAGTTCCTTGGAATAAGGGTGGTTACTCCTTATTCTAAGGGGCGGTTAAGGGAAGTTACCATGAGGAGTGGGTGGTTATGGTAACCACCCACGTATCCCCATGTCCCTCTTAAAAAGGGGAAGCGATTACGCTCGACTTAGGAGCAGTGGCGTCAATGACTTGGACGGTTACTCCCAACTTGGTGAGCGATTACCCTTGGGCGGTTGCGGTCATGGCCTTGGACGGTTGCGGCAAGGATAGCGGACAGTTACGACAAGTGTAGCATACACTTGTACGTCACTTGGCGAGCGGTTACTTGCGGCGGTTATTTAGTGTGTGAGTGGAGTGGGCAGTTGAGTAACCACCCACGTCCCTCACCACTCTCCTTGAATTAAGGAGTCAGGCAGTAAGATAGTGGGTAGTTACCAAGTAGTGGGTAGTTATCTGCTTATGTGGCTGGGCTGTAGCCATCTATGTTGTATTATAAATAGAGAAATGCCTTAGTCATTTCAGGCATTCGAGTTTGGGCATGATAGCCTTGTATGTGAGATATCTCTAAAGTAATAAGAGTCTTGTTGTGTGCTTGTGCGTTCTTTATTTTACTTGCGTTAATCGAGATAAATAATATAAGTTTGTACCTGGGCTGGTCTAGACATAGTCTAGGTGCCATCACGGGAACCTCTTAGTGGGGAAAACGGGTAATTCAAAAAAAAATCCTGTGACAATTTGGTCCGACCTGCTGGAAAAATCTAAAGCACTTGCAACATGAGAACTCCAAAGAGGCATGGAAAAGGTACCGTGAATGCTAACTCTCTCCCATCGATCCCGAACTCTCCCTCTATGGACGAGGGAAAACTTCACTCTATCCTCAACGAGGAAGGTGTGGAATACTCCAAAACAATGGAATATTTGAGCGATTTGGCTGGTTCGATCTTTGATGCTGACCAACCGTTGGAAACCTTGAGCCGACTGAAAACCTTGGTGTATAACAACCAAGCAAGCCTCGGTATCAATCAACCTGGTCCATGGAGTGACTGGAATGATGATATCGCCAATGGTCGTATTTTCGAAATTGACGATAAATTTTCGGGTCTCCTAAACGGATGGTATTCAAGAATGGAGGATCTAGGGGACCTTGTTGGAACCCCACTGCCTACCCCTCGTCCCACATCTCCTAAAGTTGGGTTGCTAGAGAAGAAGTCGATTATGCGCTGCTTAGGGGGCTGGCTCGTTGGAGACGAATTCAAAGCATGGGATGAAGTCCCGGAATTGCAGTATTCTACAGCAAGGAAGGAAGCCACTGCACCCATAGAACCGAAGAAGACCATAGAAGTGGTCATGATTTCTGATGACAAATCGGAAGGTGGAGATCCTGGATCAAAGTCGGATTCCTCCGCAAACTATTACGGGGGTAAGTACATCGACGAAGACGAAGGATCCACCCCCACGTCCCGATCAAAGATTCAATTCGGTCCGTTCCAACTGTTAGATGGCGTGTAGTTGGCGTGCTTGATGAAGCCCCCCCTCCCTCCTTGTTAGATTGTTTGTTTCAATTGTTGTTGGTTTGTTTTGTATGTTTTGTTGGTTGTCAAAAACGTTTGTTGTTTTCTTGTTTTTGATATGGGAATTACAACGTATGGATTGTTGTATTTGTGTTTATGGAAGTTCACTTGGTTATTCTTGTTTTCATTGCCTCGGAGCCGCAAGCTCGCGAGTCTAACACTAACCAGATTTGGGCCCATCTGAACCAATGCAAGTTGGGATGACCCACGGTTCTGTCTAAAGGGCTATTGCAATGAATTCTAGTGGAACGCTTTGATGTGAAATGTGGTGCTTGTTGACCTTGTTCATTGCTCTAACATGAAGGAATCCCGAAAATATGGACAAAGTTCATTCTCTCGGCAACTATGTTATGGGTTACGCCAGTTCCGCGGGGCGGAGAATGAACATGGGACATAGTAGTCAAGCCAAGACATGAAAATCAATGGTCGCTGCCCCCGAAATCATAAGTCTTGAACTTGTGTATTAACCAAGGTCCGACAAGTACATAAACATGGTCCGCAAAGGTAGGATGGAGGGATTCGCTAATGGTGATCCCCTGCGAGTGTGTGATCTCGTAGCTTCGGTGCAATCCGAGACATCTACCACGGGATAGCGGAAGTGTTTAACCTTGGATCTTCGACGAAATTCGAAGGATCAAAGGTGAACATGCCTATCGTTTGTAGGATTATGGAGATTTGATCGCGATTATTCGGCGGAGACCGAAAGACATGGAATGAAAAACTTGCCTATTGTTGGTAGGCGTGCGGGAGTTTATCTCCACAACATCGTCAAGGTTTGAGGATTACGTACTTGCTGCCAATAAAGTGCGAGAGGCTAACCTCACACGGTGAAACTGGAGCAAGTGTATCCTGACTCGATCGGGATGCATTGAGCCTTGGAATCATATCGAAGTAAACATTAAGGTTTACTCGTATGGACCGAAGCCGGTCTAGTGAAACTTTCACTCCAAGAAATGTTTTGGGGGAGTACAATCGATGGACAGATCCATGTGAGGTCTTCCATGCGTGATAGTTGTCTCTCCTCTCCGAATTACAGTTCCGGCTCGAACTTGTAATTTAGGGGAAAACCCTAAGAGAGGGTAAGGGATTCATTGGACACTCTTGGGTGAGGAGAGTCGAAGGATCCAAGAGGTAGTTGGCCTCGTAATGTGGTGTGTCGAGCATAACAATGACAATTGTTGGCGACACGGGTTAACGATGGTTAACCTAAGTCTTGAGGAAAGGGCTTGCATGTGGTTCCTGGGCACATGAGCACTCAAGCATGCGACTGGATGACGGGTAAAGGTCATCATTCGCACCAAAAGAGACCCGTGGTAAGG
This sequence comes from Beta vulgaris subsp. vulgaris, assembly GCF_026745355.1. NCBI lineage: Eukaryota > Viridiplantae > Streptophyta > Magnoliopsida > Caryophyllales > Amaranthaceae > Beta > Beta vulgaris. The sequence goes on along the minus strand of NC_079205.1, from coordinate 20,460,558 downwards.
GAGACTTTTGGAAAAGGGGAAGACGCCCCTCCTCCGCGGAAAGGGAGGTACCTCGGATGATTATTTCCCTTGAGGTGAGAAGTAAGCCATAGATTCCTATGCCGGCTTTGAAGGAAATAATGGCGAAGAGGTTATGGTTGATCCCATTGGCTTGTGATTAAGAGCCACGAGGTGGCTAAGATCCAAGGCCCGCAAGTTTGCGAATGCCATTGATCGGTTGAGGATCATAAGGGGCATGGGATCAAGGGGGCTCGTTGTGAGAAAAAAGAGTCTATAAGGAAAGTTATGACTACTTAGGAGGACTTTGTGCGAGGGAGGAATCCCCTCGACAAATTGCCTCAGTAGTTAAACCTGACAAGGACGTCAGCCTCCATTTAGTGGGGGAGGTTTGTAACCGTCACTTTTGTCGGCACTTGGTTAAGAGCCGACTACGTCTAGGCGCAATGCTAGACGTCAGACAAGGCAATGGCGGTTAAGGTATATAGCTCTCGAATGTCGTAAACCGACTAGGGAGTTATACTTGACCCTTGCGTGTCCAAGCGGAGTGCCCTAAGAGATGGAACAAGATCCGAGATGGGTGCACGTAGCGAAACGTGCGAGCAAGCCCGAGGATGGTTCCGTTAAGTCTCGTATGGTGGCACGACGGTCGGTGTTGATGGTTTCATCTGTTAAACCGGTATCAATGGATCCTTGACATGACAGTCACACAGATATCCACATCGTGGGATCATGGGAGACGGTTACCATGCGTTAGTAACCGCCCAACAGTGGTAGACTAAGTAGCTTGGTGACGTTTACCAAGACTACAGCCACCATGGAGGATCATGGAGAGCGGTTATCATGCGATGGTAACCGCCTGTCAGTTATTAAAGGACGTGGCATGGTGACTGAGCGACAGTTATACCAAGGTATGCCTAGTGCTGATGATTAGTTCCATGGAATAAGGGTGGTAACTCCTTATTCTAAGGGGCGGTTAAGGGAAGTTACCATGAGGAGTGGGTGGTTATGATAACCACCCACGTAGCCCCATGTCCCTCTTAAAAAGGGGAAGCGGTTACGCTCGACTTAGGTGCAGTGGCGCCAATGACTTGGACAGTTACTCCCAACTTGGTGAGCGGTTACCCTTGGGCGGTTGCGGTCATGGCCTTGGACGGTTGCGGCAAGGATAGCGGACAGTTATGACAAGTGTAGCAGACACTTGTACGTCACTAGGTGAGCGATTACTCGCGATGGTTATTTAGTGTATGAGTGGAGTGGGCGGTTGAGTAACCACCCACGTCCCTCACCACTCTCCTTGAATTAAGGAGTCAGGCAGTAGGATAGTGGGTAGTTACCAAGTAGTGGGTAGTTATCTGCTTATGTCGCTGGGCTGTAGCCATCTATCTTGTATTATAAATAGAGAAGTGCCTTAGTCATTTCAGGCATTCGAGTTTGGGCATGATAGCCTTGTATGCGAGATATCTCTAAAGTAATAAGAGTCTTGTTGTGTGCTTGTGCGTTCTTTATCTTACTTGCGTTAATCGAGATAAATAATATAAGTGTGTGCGTGGGCTGGTCTAGACATAGTCTAGGCGCCATCACGGGAACCTCTTAGTGGGGAAAAGGGGTAATTAAAAAAAAATCCTGTGAAAAGTAGGGATCATGTCTTTGTAATGCTTGTTGGCCTTGAAAACCTACAAATTTGACTTCTTCCCTAAATTCTTCTTGTAATTGAGGGAAAACATCAGTGTGATGGTCTAAAGTATAAATTATACAAGCTTTTACCTGTTGAACTCTATTGTCCTTTACCATGAACTCACGCATCATTGATGTGAGAGCTTGAACTTGATCCTCGACCTTTGAAGAGTTGGAACTTGAAATTTCAACAATTGCTCTACGATGGACCGATATTCTACTAAACTGTCTCGAGCCTTTAGCTTGTTCTTCAATGAACTCCCTAACTGCAGTTGGAGTTTTGTTGATGATACAACCTCCAATAGCAGCAATCACATTCTTAGATCTTCGTCAGAAAAGACCATTGTAGAAGTACAAGATGAGGTATTCATCAAAATAGCCATGATATGGACAACGAGCACAAAGTCTCTTGAAGCTCTACTAGTATTCGTAGGAAGACTCATCGTATTTCTACTCAATATTGTTCATTTCCTTCTTTAATGTTGAGGACTTAGAAGCTGACAAGAAGTTCTCAAGAAATCGCCTCTTCATTTCAACCCAAGTGGAAATATAATCAGGAGGAAGATAATATAACCAATCTTTAGCTTCATCCTTCAAATCAAAATGAAAAGCTATCAACTTAATTTACTCGCCCGTTACTCTACTTGGTTTCATACTAGTATAACCATGTGAAACTCCGAAAGAAATTTCTTTGGATCTTCTGTATTCAACCCATGGAACGAAGGAAACAAGTGTATCAACCCCCGACTTCAACTCAAAAGTAGTGCCTTCATCAAGAGCCGGAAATGAGATAGAGAACGATTTTTGATCAAGGTTAGGAGCCATGAGCTCCCTCAAGGTACGAGTTTCAGTTCTCGGAGGCATATCTTCCTCCACTCTAATGTCAAAAGATAATTCCTGCAAATTTTCTCGCAACTCGTTCCTCAATCTGAAAAGAGTCGTTCCAAATTCGGGCTCGTGCAACAAAGATTCTTTGTTAGTAGCAAGAGTGTTAACTATAAACAAAAAGGATAAGCAATACTATTCAAATCACACTAAACATATATAAGAAACACTGTTTCCCCGACAACATCACCAAAATTTGGGCAGGCGGTTTAGTCGTATGCTTAGATTGGAATGCAAACTAGACCTAGGGAATGAATTGTACCTATTTAGACCTATGCTTTGAACTATATTAGACTTAGACTTAGATTGGAATGGAATAGACTTGAACTACATCACATAAAGATGCAAATGGGCCTAGATTTTGACATGAACTAGACTTACATGGGCCTAAGGTTAACTATAATGCTAGCGGGCCTAATATAAAAGCATGGACTCATCAAATTTAGATGGACCTAATATGAATGCAAAATGAACTCTAATGCATATGGGCTTAAAATGAATACAAGTGAATTGAATTTGGTTGATTGGATTTCATTGAATGAAGGTGTTTGGGCTAGGCCTAGAATTTTCGAAATTCTTTTTTTTTTTAAAAGGAACCCCTGATTTTTATCTTTTGTTAGGAAAAGATGATGGATTAACTTTGAAAAATACTTTTGTAAATGTATTTATGATGATGCTTAGTAAATGTTTTCGAAAAAGCAGAGTAGAAGAGGGTGTAGGATTGATTTTGAAAGATGTAAGTTTTTGAAATTGATTGAGTATGATGGACAATAGGGAGAAGGTAGACATGCATGATGGCAATTTTAACTCTATCGCGACGAATTTTCTAGATGCACTTTTTTAGGACAGACTTGACCTTGCATGAAAAGATTGATTTTCTTCTCGAATTAGGTGAGATTCAATTTTAGACAAGAAAGGACTCCTAGCATGACCACATTATTACCCAAATACAGATACACGGACATAAGACTGAACTTAGGACCGACCACTATGACGATTAAATCCACGAAAAGCATGCAATGCACAAACTGCATGTTGCGCGACAATGCTGCGCACAATCTTATGTCCGGCATGGGAGTGGTGCGCTAGGCGCAACTTAATGCGCTTGGCGCACTACTCCCTCAACATATATTTTTGAGGATTTAAGCAAAGTTTAGGCCAATTAACGCACTTTTGATTAGTTATTTAGATGCGATTTCAGGAATGATGCATAATAATGACAATTTAGAAGATAATAACAGGCAAAATTACAATCACAAGCTAATGTCATGTAACATGGATGCAAAATTTCTAACCTAAAGTCAAGTTCTATGTTTATAACTATGGTCAGGTTTAGGTTAAGTATGAAAAGGGTCCATGACCAAGAGATTGATCACACGTTTCATACCCCTACTTAAAGAGGTGGCCACGTGTAAGACACACTCCAGTTCTCAATTTGGGAACAAGAGAACAATGCCATTGTTGGGTAGGTAATTTGCTTATAACTAAGATCTAATACTATCGCTCAGGAAGCTTTTTGGAAGGACAAAGCATAACCCCCCCACCCCCCGAGGTGACCCTCACACATAGAACATGTGCTAATGCGGCAAGGTAGATTGTCATTATGATAGCTTGAACAATAGTCATGCATATGCAAACTTGTAATGTCATTCTAATACATAGAAAGAGTATGAATCGTATTTTTTTTAGTTTCACCCACTCATTTAAATAATTAATTTTTGGAAATCCTCCCCAATGGAGTCGCCAAATTATAGGTGTGTTTTTATTTTGCCTATGCGGGATGAGCGCGTATTTGACTACCTCGTTGTAAAGGTTATATTGAAAATGGTTTTGAACTCGCCAACAAGTCTTTAAAGGAAGACTCATAAAACTAATGTGATATTGGGAAATCGTAAGGACAAATTAGGGACTTATACAATCTAGATTTCCCCGTCCCGACTCCATAGATGGTCAATGAACCAAAGATTGAGTTCGTGGGTGAGGGTATATACGAACACAGTTAGGAACTACATTCTCCCATCTTTGGCCTATACTTAATATCAATTCATGTCAATTTTTATGTAGAAGAACAACCAAATAATATTTTTCATGCATCCTAAAAATATTTTGTCTAGGTTAGTTCAGAAAACACATAAAAAGACTATTTTTAAGTTGTATGTTATTACGCAATCAAATTACAGGGAACCTAGTAGGTCGTTTAAATTAATCGGACTAATATTAGGAGGATTATTTAGGTATTGACTAGAAAAAAAACATGTGGGTGATGAAAACATTAAATCACAGGATAATCATATAATATATATAAAAATAAATAAAAAGAAAAAAAGGGATAAGAATGTACAAAAGACAAATTTTACATTAAAGATCTACATCAGGAAAGAAACATTTAGTAACTTCAATATAAAAATAGAGAATTTATTCAAGGACCCTCATGAGTATACCGTGGCTTGGGTCTGAGAGATTGACAACCTTCGAGACAAGCAATTATGAAACCTAAAAGTATGAATGTCTGAAAGTATATAGATTTGAATGTGTTTGTGTTTGAAAGTATGAATTTTTGTAGTGAGAATTCATAAAAGTACGTTGAAGTATAATGTGAAAATTGAGTGTTAAAGTATGTAAAAATCAAGTCCGAAAACCGTACGAAAATCCAGTGGTATTCATAGAAAAAAGGAGCATGCGCTTCACGCACCTTCTGCGCCAGGCGCATTATGACATGTCACGCACAAATCCACGTGTCAGGCGCACATTGGTGCTCCTGATGCATCATTCCTAGTAGAAAACGTACACGTGGTACGCGTATTTAGAAAAAGTTATTTGTCACAAGAGTAGTGCGCTAGGCGCACTACTCTGTGTGACTTACAAATCCACGTGTTATGTACAGATCGACGCTCCTATACAGCTTGGCCAATGCGATGGGCGCACATGGCGCGTTAGGTGCACCACCTGAGTCCAGCTCATTTGCATGACTTTTTCCTTAAACGCGTTTTAAAAGATTGTTTTTATCCTTTAAAATCCGTAAATTCAATTTTGCGGAACAAAATTTGCTTCAATATAAAAATATCTTCGAAATATTTATGTATTAAAATAATTAATCATTATTTTAATAAATAATTGGGCTTTTGAAAAGATTGGGTCCGAAATACAATTAATTAGGCTTTAAAACAGGACTTTAACACCTTTTTTGGGTCGGCTTTTTAGACGGCTCTGTCCTTGGGTCGGACCAATGAAGATAGCGGTATGTTTCATTATTTGATCTTTAAATGGGGAGACACAATAGTTGCCATCCACCTTTTTGCCAAGAATCAACTAGAATTCATAGATGGCAAAATTTAAAAACCTACCGAAGACCCACCTCTTTACAAAGCCCATGACGGTTGCAACAGTACTTTGATTTCCTGGTTTTACAAGTTCTAGCTACTGTTATAGCTACAGTATCCTATACTTTGATATAGATTATGAAATTTGGTGCAATTTGGAGGAGAGGTCTGGTCTTTAATTATTAGGAACTCAAAATGCTTTGGGGGTGAGTTTGATGCTTTCAATCCTCTTTTACTTGTTCCAATTACACCTATGATATTATTAAGAAGTTTATTAAGCTTCAAGAAGATCAAAGGCTTTTGTAGTGAGTCTAATTCCGTCAAATCAGGTGTGTGTGTTTTAATTTAACAATTCGAGTGCATTGCATTGAATTTACAAATTGAGTTTTGTGTGGATCCTAATCGAGGTTAATAAAAGATCCTCTAGTTCTCGAGGTAACAACAAAGCCTATTCAATATAAAGATTCAATCTTTATGCCCTATTTCATATAAAGATCGAATCTTGCTTTCTCATGAAGCTCAATGTTAATTATAGACAAGTGAGTGATACTATTTTGATATATGCTCCCAATTTCCTATCATTGCATATATCGTAGGAGGTTAATGGTGCAGGCTCTGAACTGGCTTGGGTTCACCTACAGAACCAAAACCTTTCCCAATGGTTTATATGGATTTGTAGATCCTATAAATGCTCAAAGATAAGAAAACAGGTGATGATCACTATGGTTGATACTGTTAGCTAACAGATCTGGAAGACAAGAAACAAGGCTCTCAGGGACCATGTTGTGTATAATGTGCAGGCCCGGCTCTAAGGATGTGCAACCAGCCCGATGGCACAGGGCCTCGAAATTTTGGGGGCCCCAAAGTTTGGAGCTCATCTTTTCTTTTTTTTTTTGAAATCAACTGAGTTTCTTTAACAAAACTTTCTGTAAATGACAGAAAGCAAGGATTGCAAATCTTCATTACTTCCATCTCTAATTCTTTCTCATATTCTCTCTCTCTCTCAACTTTCCTTAATTATTCTACAGCCTTTCATTTTCCATTCCTCTAATCTCTCATCAACTTTCTTGTTTTTATCAAAATTTCATTAAACATCCATTTTCCTCCTTGAACCGGAATGAATGAACATTTTCACCATTTTTTCCTCAACCATACTACTTAAATTTTTGTGTCAAATGGCCAAAAACTGTTCACAAAATGTAATACTATCTCATCTCAACAATTTCTTCAACCATCTCAATTTTCCAATCTTTTTTTATAGAGGAAAAAAAAATTAGATCTTCACGTTGGAGCTTTCAGTTAAGTATAACTACAATCTTTGGCATTAGTTTACAATTCAATTTTGTTGTTAGTTGTGGATGTCTTGTTTTACTTGAGTTTCTTTTATTTTAGTTGGTTTCCTGTGCTTTTTATTTTTATTGTAATTGTTGGATTTTCCTGTCCTTTGCATTAACAGATAAATTAGACTTTGAGGATTGGATTCATTTAGCTGTTTGTAAATTTATTCTTATAAATTTCTTTTTGTTTTGTTCCTTTCATTCTATATATTCATTTATTTGAGATAGAAAGACATCATTTCATTTGAATACAAATATTATTTGGAGTTGTAATGTATCTTTTTTTTTTTTTTAAGAAAAAGTTGTAAGGATTGTTGGTAAACAAGATAAACTTGAGTAATTCAGTAGTTTTGAATTTTATTTCCTTTAATTTTTTATCGAACAATCTATATATGATTATTATTACTACCTAATACAAACACTATCATATATAATATATTGTTTAATTAGTTTCAATATGTATTTTGAAAATATTAATTTTTTATAAGTTTTACTAATTGATAATATTTTATTTTGGTGCTTTTCATATAATGGATAGAGGTCAACAAAATTTTAAAAGGGCCAATTTAAAAACTAGCACAGGCCTCTATATTGTTTGAGACGGCCCTGATAATGTGGATAACAGTTTTAATACTGTACAGTTTGTAGTTAAACATAGAATTTTGTGTTGTTTGCCCAAGAAATGTAGCTTTGTTGATAGAGCTTGTATTGAGGGGATATAATTGTAGTCCTGTGTACAACTTTGTGTTTAGCTATGTTATTAGGGCGTAGGTGGAGAGTTATATATTCTTGTTTTGCTAAGTTGTATAAGTGAGCTGTTGTAGTTGGCTTTCTCTTTTGAAAGCCTTGGTTTTAAAGGAGCTTCGTTTGGTTATTGATATAATACGTACTCACCAAAAAAATAAAAAATTTCCGATCATTTCTCAAGCATACGAACTCATTGTGGAAGAGGAGAGGCATATAGAAGTGTATGCCTCTATGCATTCTCATGATGATCCAATGGATTTTTCTGCTACTAATAATAGGAGGTCTTCTTTGCAGCATCATGATAAAAAGAACAACCCTTACAACAATCATAGCCTGGTTATTCCTTTCACAACTCTTCCAAAAACAATCAACAAAGCAAGAGCCCTTTGTGTGATCATTGTAAGATGGTTGGTCACACTATATTAAGAGATGCTATAAGATCCATGGTTATCCACCTGAGGATAATTATTGGAAAGGCAAGCAAGTTGTTGCTACAGTCCATGGTGTTCAAACAATGACTCTTCTATTGATCTGAATGCTCTTATAACAATGTCTCAGTACAATCATATTATTTCTCTCATTGAAAAGCAATATCTCGATCGAACCTGTTGAATCTCCTACTACTAGTGTTCCTCACTCTACATTATTAGCTGGTAATTTTTTTTTCCCTTCATCATACTCATCATGGATTAGATAGTGGTGCTATTGATCACATGTGTCATGATATTGGAATGTTTAGTGATTTTTTTTTACTAATGATAATCATACCATTACAATACATGGAGGTAGTCATGTTATAGTTCATCATAAAGGCAACATTCACTTGGGTTTTAATATTGTTCTTCAAAATGGTCTTCATATTCCTAGTTTTTAATTCAACCTAATTTATGTTCCTAATTTGTCTTAAGATATGAATTGTCATATTTGCTTCACACCTGATTCATGTCACCTTCAGGGCCCTTCACCAAGACATCCACTACCTCTAAGTCAAGGCTTGGATTGTATTGTTTGGTTAGATCTTCTTCATAGTTTCCTTCTTCTACAATTGCTCCTGTAATATAGTATCTACCTCTGTTCTTGTATGTCTGATGAAGACTCGGGCATATGCTTTTTATACACATGTATAAAGTTTGTCCTAATGTTGATGCAAAGGACTATATTTCTACTCGCTTTTATTGGGTTTGTCACTCATCTAGACAACCTAAACATCCTTTTGGGTTTGTCACTCATCTAGACAACCTAAACATCCTTTTGGGTTTGTCACTCATCTAGACAACCTAAACATCCTTTCTCCCATAATAGTATCAAGACTACCAAGCGTTTTTAGCTTGTTGACCTGGATATCTAGGTTCATTACAAATTGTTACTTATAATTGTTGTACCACATTTCTTATAATGGTAGATGATTACACTAGAGTCCATGGATTTGTCTCTTGAAGCACAAAATTGATGTTTCCATAACTATTTTCAATGATTTTTACATGTTTATTCAAACTGAGTTTAAAACTAACTCATTGTTGTTATTAGATCTAATAATGCTTTGGAATTCTATGAGGGAGACGTAAATCTACTTTTTCCTAATCATGGTATTGCTCATCAAACAAATTGTCTTCATGCACCATAGTGGTTGAGAAAAATCATAGACATCTTCTTGAGACTTAGAGGGGTCTTTATTTAATTTCCAGTCCCAAATACTATCCACGTTTTGGGGAGATTGTATCTTATGTGCAACACATGTCATCAACAAATTGCCTTTGTCCAACCTTAATTTTGTCACACCCTATGAAAAGCTTTGTGCTTAGAAACTTGATGTTGGAAACCTTATAGTCTTTGAGTGTCTTTGGTATTTTTCTACTCCAAATGAGGACATAAGAAAATTTGATTTCAAGGCTGATCCATGTGTTTTCCTAGGATATTCTTTGCTCCGAAAAAGGTTATAGAGTTTATAATCTTTTTTTAACCGAAAAGGAACTTAAATTAACCGATAATAAAGTTCATTACAACACTCATAACGAGCGATATAATCGCCATGAGAACCAAAGTATTACAAATAAAGCAAGCTAACATCATTAACCAAAACCCAAAACACCAACACATCTTCCTGTTTAGCTTAACAAAAGAACTAACTTGCAAAGATCCATTATCCATCCAAGACTATAACACCTACACCAAGAGAAAAAGGTCGATTTGCGTCAAACCTGGGACCCCTGTTTGCGTCGGACTTGGGTCTGACGGCATAGTTCTCGACGCAGATTTCCTATAATTGATCTGCGTCGTATGCGGAAACGAAAATTGGTCTCCCCAGCCCCACAAACTAGAAACTACAGGCTGGATATAAGGGGAATATGCGTCGCACATAGTACAGGGTGCGACGCAAATTAGGCATATGCGTCGCACCTTGCGCCATGTGCGACGCAAATGGCATTACGTGAAAAAAAAAAGCAGTACCAAAGCATGAATGCTTTAGTACTACATTCGAGGAAAAAGAAACGAGACAAATATCAAAAAACCAGATCTAACAAGTGAACCTAACATCTGTCTTGCGTCGATTAAGAAACAAATGATAATAATTAAAAAACTAGATCTAACAAATATTAAGAAACAAGTGATAATAATTAAACAAGTGAACCTCAAAAAAAAAAATAATCTTGCGTCGATTAAGAAACGAAAAAAAAATCTACACAAATATCATAAATTAAATATTCAGATCTAACATACAACAAAAAACGAAATTAAAATCTAAACCTAAAAAAACAGATCTAACGGACATAAATTTCACTAAATATACATTTTTTTTAAAAATACAAATCGCCAAAAACCTCGTTCTTCTTGAAATCACGTTCTTCAAATCGCCAAAAACCAGATCTAACAGACAGAATTATCGTTCTTCTTCAAATCTCGTTCTTCAAATTTCAAAAATAACCATAAATATGGCAAAACAAAGAAATTCAGAATAAAATGGAGATACCTGAAAAACGAGAAATCTGAGCACAAAATTCAGAGCCCGTCGTTTAAGTTTATTTCTCTCTCGTCTTTGTGTTCGTGCTCGTCGAAATTGAAGAAGAAAATCGCAGCTCTGAGGTTTAAGTTCGTGCTTTCCAAATCGCAAATCTAAGAATAAAATTGTAGGAGAAATCAAAACGAAAATTATATATGAAAGACCTTGGAGAGAGAAGAGTTGGAGAGAGAGAGAGAAGAGTTGGAGAGAGAGAGAGGAAACCTTGGAGAGACACGGCTGATTAGGTTTGAGAGAATAAGAAATTAGGTTTGAGAGAGAGGGGAGATAAAACACGGGGGTTGGGTTGGGCTTGTAATATACGTCGCACCATGGAATTCATGCCACGCAGATTACTTCTGTTATGTGCATCGTACCATGGGCTTCATGCGACGCACATAGATGTTTTGCATTGCACGCTAGTTACATACGACACACATAGTTCGTCTTATGCGTCGATTCCCTGTTACATGCGATGCAAATAGGTCTTCTGTGACGTTTGTCTTGTTGTGCAACGCAGATGGTGAGACGCAAATCGTCTGTTTTGTACTAGTGCTATTAAATCTCTCTGCAAATCTTGCCTAACAAACATTGGAGGTACAACATGGGTTTGTTGAGGATCCCGCAACTTAAGTCCATATTTAGCATGCTTATGAGCCACTATGTTAACTGTTCTCTTGACATGAAGGAGTTGGACATCCTCATACTGAGGGGAGCAGCAAAAACGACCTCTTGAAGTAGCATGCCACGTGTGTTTAGTTTATAGTCTTGAACTTCCTTAATCATTTGTAAAATAATTTTAGCATCCATCTCAACTTGTAGCTTCTTGATACCAAATTCCTTAGCCAGTTCCAGATCTTTTCTAACTACAATTAGCTCAGCGTGTGTTGGATCCTTAGCATGAAATTTGAAAGAATATCCAATGTACCATCTGCCATCATCACGACGGATAATACACTCACCACTAGCCACATTCATACTCTTCCAACAACCATCGGTATTTTACTTTGTCATAACCTGCCAACGGCAACGACCATGGATCCCCCTTATTTGTTTCAACCTCCTCTTTACCTTTATCCTAAAGTACAGTAACATTGGCAAGCAAGTTGGAGGTTAAGATGTTAAAGACTCTGGTTATATGTTTCATTTTTTTTTCAAACACAAATTCATTTCGCATTTGCCAGATGTGCCAAACAGTTACGCCATAAACCAGACCCCACTCCTTGCTCGCCTCAATATTAAGATTTATCTAGTCAAGCCATGTCATCGAGGTGATATCTTGTAGTTAGGGATGGGAACATGCTTATTAGAGCTGATAACCATATTTCATAACGCTCTAGAGGAATCACAATCTCGAAAGAGATGGAGATGATTCTCATGGTATCTCAAACAACTTGAGCAAGTGGGGTGCAACTCCTTCATTTTTTTGTTTTAGAACCGTGCCTACTAGTAATATTTCATGACACAAGTGCCAGATCAACATCTTGTATTTTGAGGGAATATCTAGGTGTCAAATCTTTTTCCATGGGAGGGGAGTGCGATTGAAGAGATGTTTGGGAGGATTAGTAAGATGATAGGCATATTTGATAGAGAATAACCTTGAGTTACTTAAGTGCCAAGCTTGGGTATTTCGGGCTAAAGTCGAGTGAGAGTGTGGAGTAGTAAGAATCTTATTGATGATGCTCTGAGGGAGGAGATGCTCAATTAAACTAACATTCCATTGAACATTGTTAATGATTTTATTCAACCGCCAATACTCCATAAAGGTTGGAATGGGTTTAAGAGTTACTTTGGCAAGTTCGGTATTATCAATCCACCTATGATACCAAAGAGAAATTGTATCCTCATTTCCTACTCTATAACAAAGATCTTCTTCCAATATGTCTCGGCCTTTCAGGATATCACGCCAAAGTGAAGAATCCCCTTGCTTGGGGGAATAGTTCAAGAAAGAAGTAGAGTGCAAATATCACGCCAAATTGAAGAATCCCCCTATGTTAATAGGTTCGCAAACTTTGGTCCAATTCATTATAGGAAGATAATGAGATTTGTCTACTGCATTCCACAAGAATTTCTTGGAGCTTTTTTCCAGGTCTTTCAAAATAGAGATAGGGAGTAGGGAGGATTGAAAGGCATACAAAGGATAGGTATTCAGAATAGATTTAACCAAGGTACTTCTCCCAGCTATATTGATGAGTTTAGCTTGCCACCCTCTTATTTTATCATTTATCTTTTCTAACATTGAAGCGTAATCACTATTTTTAACTTGTTTGGGCTAATTTTAATCCCTAACTATCTCCCAAAATTTGTAGATGCTCCCAATATTAATTTCTTTGCTAATTCGGTTATGGAAGGAAGGAGATAAATGAGTAGGGAAAATAATCTTGGATTTTTGAGCATTTAGGAAAAGACCCGAACGGTCCCCAAAAGATTTTAGAACACCTAACATCTCTTGAACATTATCAATGGAAGCACGCCCAAAGAGAAAAACATTATTTGCATAAAAAAGGTGGGACAAGCTAATATCATTAGCAATTTTTATGAGAATCCAAAACCTTGAAGAAACCCTATTGTCGATGAGCCTAGAAAGTCTTTCTAAGCAATGCACAAAAATATACGAAGAAAGAGGATCCCCTTGTCTAATACCACGAGAAGGGAGAAAAGGATTTGTAACTCACCATTCCATAAGACATAAATGGTGGGGGAGCAAATGCAATTCATAATAAAATTAGACATGGTAGAGGGGAAATTGAAGTAATTTAAAGTCTCTTTGATAAAACTCCATTCTAAGTTGTCATAGGCTTTAGAAAGGTCAATTTCATAACAACTATTTTAGTCTGCTTTCTTGATTTCTTGAAGAGAGTTATTTCTTTAATGACAAGAATATTATCAAGGATATTCCTACCAGGAATAAAAAATTGATTGGACTGGGTTAATTAGTTCGTCAAGAAAAAGCTTAATGCAATTAGCAATCAGTTTAGTAAGAACTTCGTAAATGGCATTGCATAAACCAATTGGTATAAATTAAAATTAGTTATAGAACGGGGGTCATCAATTTTAGAAATTAAGGTTAGAAAAGATTCATTGATAACCTTAGGAATATAATCATGGAGAAGGCAATCTTTTAACAATTTAACGACCGAACACCCCATTATGTCGCAACACTTTTGATAGAAGATAGGTTGTATACCATCAGGGCCTGGAGTTTTAGTATGGTGCATGGAATTTAAAGCTGCCCAGACTTCCTGAGGATGATACATTCTCGCTAAAGAGGAACTAGCTTCGTCACTTAGCTCACTTTTCACCTCAATGTTTAAATGGTTCTTAGAGAGCATATGAGTAGTTTGGAAAAAGGTAGAAAAGTGGTTAAGAACTAGGTCATGAAGGGATTCTCTATCTGAAATCCAATCACCAAAATCGTTTTTTAACATAGAGATGAGAGATCGATTTTTTTTTACCCTACAGATGATATGGAAATATTTAGAATTCCAATCTGCAAACTTTCTCCAATTTATTCCAGCCTTTTCTGCCAAAATAACTCTTTCCAAATTTAGTATTTTATTATAATCTACAAGAAGATCCTTCTCTAAATGAACAAGGTAAGAACAATGTTTTTTGCAAAGATATTCTTGAATACCTTGGAGACGAGTTAAAATTTGTCTTTTACTTTTAAGCAATTTATTAAAATCATTTTGCGCCCAAATTTTAACATTCAAAAGAAGTCGATTTTGACTAGTTAGAAAATCCAAGTACTGCTTCCCCCAACTTGTAGTCAAGAAATTTTGAAAGGAATTATGATAAAGCCATGCTTATTCCTTGCAACGAAAAGGAAAATTACCCTTCGAAGAATGAACTAAACACTTAACTAAAATTGGACAATGATCCGAAAAAGTTTCAGGGAGATGAAGTACCCGCATATTAGGAAATGTATTGATCCATTCAACATTCGCCAATGCCCTATCCAATCGTTCTTTAATCAAACTAACACCTTCTATGCAATTTGTCCAGGTATAGTTAACCCCTTGGTAGCTTAAGTCCATTAATTGGGCGAAATCCATCCAGTTCTGGAGGTCCTTGCCTTGAGTGTGAGTAACAGCCCTACCCCCCCCCCCCCCCAATCTTCTCAAATTAAGTTACAACCTCATTTGAGTCCCCAACCACCATCCAAGCGGTTTGCGCTGGCACACTATCATCCTTCAATTACTTCCATAATTTCCTTTTGTCTGCAATAGAACAAGGAGCACGAATTTTGGTGACCATATTAAAACTTCTGTAGTTTGGGGAGAAAATTTAAAGAGAGAATAAAAATAGCGATCTGAGGGGCCCACAAAATCAATAAGAGTGACCTTATCTTTCCATAACATCCAAATACCACTATTTCTACCCACGGGTGGGACCACCTTACAATCATGAAATACTATATCTTCCCCCGCCTTTTTTTCTAGGAGAATGATAATATCCGGCTTATGAATCTAATGAAAACTGAAGAGATGAGGAACAAAGTCGTTGCTTCTTGCACCCCTAATATTCCAAATCATAGCTGTCATATATATCTCTAAATTGGGGAAAAAGATTGAGATCCAACTTACTTCCCTGCATGGACCTGGGAATCACCTGCGGAGGATCCGTCTCCTCCTCCTTCTATTCCTCCATCCTCCCGAACGCCCAAATGTCCGACAATAAGAGAGGGGTGACCATCGTTATGATCTCCGATGTCGATGCTTTCCCTCCTATGTATCTTGCTTCTATTTGTACGCCTACTTGCATGTCGTGGAAGCATAATATAGTTAGCAAGTTTTGAAATTTCACGATATCGATGCTTTCGCTTTGTGATCGAATGTGAAACTCCGGGGGGTTTTTAGGAGGGAGAATCAGCATCAACAGGTTCTATCGGCAGCCAAGTTGGTGCCAGACGAATCTCTTCCAAGTATAGAGTTTATAATCTTGCCACCATTAAATTTTTGTTTCTAGAGATATTTTTTATGAAAAATATTTCCTTTCATTTTCCTCCTAGTTCCCCTTCACCTCAGTTTCTCTTACCTCTTTCGACTCCTATTCAACCATTGTTCTATGATGATGTTCAACGTCTTTTTCATTCTTCTCTCGCATTTTCTTAACCCTTTACTCCTCCAACTACTTCTCTTACTGTATTCCTACTTATGTTTCCCCTCCTCCTTAAGTTATATGATCTACTAGAGCTCATAATCCTCTTCCATATCTTCAAGATTGTTGTTTGTTATGCCAATTCTTCCTCTTCTTCTCACTTTTGTAACTTAGTTACTTGTTCTTCTATTGCTTTGCTGTCTCATTTAGGGATCTATTATGATGAACCTAAGAACTATTCTCAAAATTCTCAACACCCTTATTGGCTTAAAGTTATTGAAAAATAGCTACATGTTTGGATAAAAATTAGACATTGAAGTAGGTTTCTCTTCTCAAAGGGAATAAGGATATTAGATACAAGTGGGTGTACAAAGTGTAGCTTCATATTGGTGGCTCTCTTGAATGATATAAATCTAGATTAGTAGCGAAGGAATATAATGAAATAGAAAAGAGGGAGTAGATTATCAAGAGATATTTTTCCTGTCATTAAAATGTTATTACATGTCTTATGCTTTACCTACTTCTAAAGGATGAGATTTTGTTAGCTTGCCTTTGACAATTCCTTCCTTCATGAGGACTTGATTGAAGACATTTATGTGAACCCTCCAAATGGGTTCACTAGTAAAATAAATGCTTATTGCTGCGGTCATTAAGTGGCATATTGCGACGGTTTTGGCAGCGCAACAATTAAAGGGGCAGCAATAGGTAAATAATATATTGCTGCGGTTTCTAGCCAAAACCGCAGCAATATATTTATTTTTTATTAAAAATGTACAATGTATTGCTGCGGTTTTGACTAGAAACCGCAACAATAGCTTGACATGTTGCTGCGGTTATTGCCCAAAACCGCAGCAATAGGTCCTGGTATAGGTAAAAAAAAATATTTTGGAATTTCGCAATTAAATTTGAAAGATTAAAACCAAACAAACTGAAGATTAAATAACATGAATTTCATTAATATATAAAGCTAAAGAAACTAATTACATAAATAATACAAAAGATCAAAAAGTAAAATGAAAAAGCAAAAATAACAAAACAATTATTACAACTTAATGACTAATTACAAAAATTATAATAAAAACAAAAATTAAGAAATTGATCTAAAAAAAGAAAAAAAAAATAATCTAAAAACAGATCTAAAAAAACGAAAAAATCAAAAAAAAAATCCTAAAATAAAAAATCACAAACAGATCTAAAAAAGGAAAAAAAAAAGAAAAACCGAGAAAAAAAAAGTTCAGGGCTTGAACGAACGAACAACTCGTTTTCGAACGAAGATAAAAAAAATATCGTTTCTCGAAACCCATTGCTGGTTGAGAACAATTAAAAAAAAGCAAAAAAGATTCATGGCTCGCGTCTCAACCCTTGAGAACTGAATCTCATTTCTCGAAACCCATTGCTTGTTGACGACGATTCAAAAAAATCGAAAAACCATCGCGTCTCAACCTTTGAGAACCAGATCTCATTTTTCGAAACCCATTGCTCGCCACCATTGATCGTCGCTCGCCCCTCCTCGCCAACGATTCATCACTCACCAACAATCATTCTCAGTTTCACCATGGTCGACGGAGTGTGTTGTGTTGTGTTGTCAGTTTCTCGTTTTCAAGAATGAAAAAGATGAAGGGAAGAAGATGAAATGTCGAAGCTTGAGACGAGGGTGTAGGGTGAATGACGAGGGATGAGAGTGAAGGGTAGAAGATGAAGGGTCGAAGGTTGAGAGGAGGCAGGTTGAGAGAATTAGTGAGGAGTGATAACTGAACGGCTGAGGGTTGAGAGAATTATGAGGAAAAAAAACCCTAGCTGCGGTTGTTGCATGCCTTTTATATATTTTTTAAATATTTTTTAATGATATTGTTGCGGTTGTTTCAAAAACCGCAGCAATATATTAAAATATCATTTTTTTAATATTATTTTAATATATTGCTGCGGTTTTTGACGAAAATCGCAGCAATAAGACTGGTAAAAAAAGGCAACTTTTTAAAAAAAATTTCCTGTTGATACCATATTGCTGCGGTTTTTGGCCGAAATCGTAGCAATATCTTTATTTTATATTTTACCTTTTCGTTTATGATGTATATTGCTGCGTATGGGTAGAACCGCAGCAGTACCACCGCAGCAATAAGCACTTATTCTACTAGTGGTTATGTACTCCCGCCAACACAATTTGTCTGCTAAATGAAATACCTATATAATCTTAAGTGGGCCTCTATGTAGTGGTTTACCAAATGAGTTTATGAGTTGGTTCTAGAGGGCTTCATTTCGTCAACCTAATAACAGTTAAATGGTTCACCCATAAAACATAATATGTTCGTAGCTCGGTTAATTTTGCTTTGTGCTGTGAACTTATAGGCGGTTGAGGGATTGAGGGTCCAATTCTTGTGCCTACCATTTTGTTGTAGCCTTAGTGCTCCATTGTAGTTCTCGATTATTATATTTTTTGTCGTTTTCCTCTTCTCTTCTTTCTTTTCGTACCTTTTTTTTTGTTTTCTACTTATTCCTTTTACTTTTCTCTGGATCCTTTTAGTTTTTTTTTTTTTTTTGGTTTTGTTTTAGGCATCAACTAACTTTAGATCAAATACTCTAGTACTCTTCGATTTATCCAGCTTCTAACTAGGTATAATTATTTTATAATATAACTGCATGTAATGTTTTAAGTTGTACTAATCTTGTCATATACCTTAGTATGACGCATAATTTTTGTTACAATAATTAGAATATCAATATGGCAAATCCATTCTTTTGAAAATGTATACATTAATACCCATCATGATTGCTTTAAAGGGATTTAGTAGGCTACTCATTCCAACAAGATGCATCTTTCTTTTACGAAGCTAATTTCTTTAGTTACTCCACAGTTAAGTGTGCTTGGCTGGTAGCAGTCCAGGGATGGGTGACTCAGTTGTTAGCCTTGGATGCACATTGGTGACGATAGACTCGACTCTGGATGGGTCGAGTGTTACAAATGGTATCAGAGCAACCCTGCGACTGCATGCGGATCGTGTGGATAATTAATCCAAGGTTAGTATGCCAAATATGTGGTTAGTTTTCGTGCTGGGGTGACCCACATGTCGTATGCCAAATATGTGGAGTTCTTAGGCGCAACGAGAGCGTTCTTGTTCTCAAGTGGGGTTGTATGTAATACCACTCATGATTCCTTTAAAGGGATTTAGCATGCTACTCATTGAAAGAAGATTTCTCTCTCTTTTAGGAAGCTTATTTCCTTAGTTACTCCACAGTTTAGCGTGCTTGGATGGGAATAGTCCAAGGATGGGTGAGCTCAAGGAAAGTTTCTTAGGGTGCGGCATGATTGAGCATAAAATACGTCGGAAAAACTTGTGTTGGTTGTTGAGGACAATTGTTGGTCCTAGATGTGCATTGGTGACGATAGACTCGACTCCGGATGGGTCGGGTGTTACATATACAATCATAACTTATACTTTATTCCTTTTTTTATTAGTTGCAACTTAATTTATTAATGTCTTTATTATTATTTTTAGTGAAAACTATATATTACGATGAATCCAACAATTAATTTATAGGAAATGTTGTGATGTTTTGTTATTTTTTTTTTATCAAGACTAGTATATGAATAGTGCAACTTTAAAGCATTTCAACTAATAAAAAATGGTAATAATGTATGATAAGACTTTACATGTTACCAATAATTTGATTAATCCCACTCAATATTTTTTTTGTAGATCCGCCACTAGATCGTGGTGTATGAAGATACCATTGTGACAGGCAAATTTTCTAAGTATTGCTAATTTAAAGACTCATCTCCATGACAGTGGTGGAGCCACAATGGGACCTGGGGGTGCACGTGCATGCCTAAAATTAAAAAAAAGGTATTTGTAACAAAAAAAGGAAATGTATCACTACTGGCATATTGTATCTTTGGAGTCTGGGAGAGTGGACTCACATGGGAAAGCAAATAACATGTGCTTTGTTGTTTTCATGTTTTGATGATGCCTAATAATTAGGTCTTACATAGTTTTATTTTGAAAAATATAAAATCCCCAAAACATTGACTTGTTAATTTTAGAAAAAATTAACAAGAAAAGTCCCAGCTATACACGTTCTGCCATTTTCAGTCCCAATTGAGGATTATTTCTGAGCAGTCCCAATTACGCTTCATTGTTTTACAAAATTAGCCCCAACAGGTCAATGACTTGCTGTAACAGGTAAAACAATTTTTTTTTTTTTTATTTTCCCAACTCTCATTTTCTTTCTCTTATGGTGGGTTGTCCCCCCCCCCCCCCCATCCCAACCCCCAACCCCGGAACTGCCACCCACCCCCAAAACTGCCACCCTCCTTAACTCCCCCTCCTCTCCCCTAAGGACACATCACGTATGTATTATTATCTTTTTGGGGCATAATGTATATTTTGAAAACTAACTTAATGCAACGGAATTATCAATGTATACCATCTTGTTTCGTACGCTCAAATCTCAATGATGGAGCCTATGTCACCAATATGTCAATTTTCGGATTCAAATATTTGACTAGAAGGGATTATAGTGTCTAATATAGATCGCAAAGGCTTCCAACACCAATATTTGAATTGATTGTGTTATAGGTTGTGGGAACAATGGGTTATGTAGCACCCGAGTATGTCGTGACAAGAAAGCTAACAATTAAGAGTGATTTATGGAGTTATGGTATGGTTTTCTACGAGATCATAATAGTTAAACAAGAAATAGAAAGAAATTTACAACGATATGAACGTAAGCTTTTGGAGTGGTTTAGACCCTTTATATCAGATTCAAAGAAATTCCACTTAATTGTAGATTGACGATGACATGTAGAGGCAAGACGAGGAGGAGGAGGAGAGGGGCCGAGTAATTAAGGGAGGAAGAATGGTTGCATGGGAAAGGGAGGTAAGGAGGGGGATGCATTATGGTGGCAGTAACGAAAGATGGAGGAGAGAGAAAAAGAGGAAGGAAAACAAGTTTCAAACAATTTAACCTGATGAATAGATTACCAGTCAACTGGAACCGTTTTCATAAAACATGTCCTAAAGTTGGGATTGCTTGGAAATAATCCTTAGCTGGAACTGAAAATGGCATAAGGCTTGTAGTTGAGACTGTTCATGATAATTTTTCCTAATTTTTATATATCTTGCGGATAAAGATTAATGAGTTTTCATCAAGTCAAGATGTTATTTATACACTTTGGATTTTATTATATGGTATGTTTAATGCATCTATTAACTTAGAATCTTTTGTATAAAGATTCTTAGTTATTATTGAACGTAATGGACAGGATGTGTCCATGGCTTTTGGTTGATTCAATTTTTATTGAACATAATGGACAAGATGTTTCTATGGCCTTATGGATGATTCAATTCGTTTGAACGTAATAGAACATCGTGGGTGAGTGTGAAGGGATGGCCTCCTTCTATCGAATGTCGTTCTTGTAGGCATTCTAAAGCACTCTTAGTAATCCCAAGGTGGCGACCATGATTGTTGAACTGTGTGATGTTCACAATCATTCGAAAGACATGTGATTTATCTTGGAGATATAATGAATTGCATGATCAACTGCGTTGTATTTGTTCATGGGACAATACATGGGTAAAGTGGTATTTATCAATCCGCTAAGGTAAGATATGTGTTATCGGGTTCCTCTTCTTTCTTGCAAGTTCAATCCTAGTATACTTGTAGGTGAGGAGACACCCCATCTTATTAACATGTTAGTTCAATCCTTGGACCCTAATATGTAAGTACTAAACTTCCCTTTGCTGCTCATTTCTTGTTTTCCTAACTTCGCGTTTGTGAAGGATTGTTGGATTACATCCGAAATTCAACGCGAAAGTTTTAGTCTCATGCCCGACCGGGTGAAGGTCCGCCCAAACAGGCGAAGGTCTGCCCGACCGGGCGAAGGTCCGACCAACCGCCCGACCGACCCACTGGGCGATGGTCCGCCCGACTGGGAAATGGATCGCTCAATCCGGCGAGACGGTCCTTTGTTGTTCTACGAGTTTTTGGTCTTGCGCCTGACTCGGTCGGGGGAACTCTCTTCTCCTCAGCTTTGGCTTGCTGGCGCTGCTTGTTCTCGAGCCCGACCCGGTCGGGCGATCGTCGTTTGCAGTTTCAGCAATCCGTGGGACTCTCTTTTTATTCTTTTATATAAATACTACTTCCCGATTCTGAGATTTTATTATTCTAATTATTCTAAACCCTAAACACAAGCCTACCCTATTTGCTCTCTAAGATTTGAGCAGTTCTTGAGAAATACCAATCTTTGATCCGGGTGCACAGAATCAGGATAGTTGTGTCAACCTCGGGGGACGAACGTCATCGTGAATCCGTACCGGAGGTGGCGAAATTCCTTTCTAAGGCAATGACCATCATACCACGGCGCAACTTATTCTTGTGATTCAGGTTTAATCTATTTGATTTCTATAGATTTACTACATACACTTCTATCCTAGTTTGACAGGGGGATCTTAAGTATATTGGTTTCAGCCAAGTTACCAGTTGATTATTTACTCAACAAGCCAGACAATATCAATTAAAACAATAACGAGTTAACATTACGCTGTAGTGTTAGCCGATCACCAAGCAGCTGCCAAAATTAGTCAACCAATCGAATTCTAGCATTAACAAATAAGATTTTTGTAATAATGTAGAGCTATTCATTCATTTTCAAGTTCAATACTATTTTTCAATACAAAAAGTTTTCTCTCTATTTCTGAATTTAAGATGAGAGTTTCTTATGTTCAAAAGTAAATTTCTTTGAACTCATTTTGAGTTCCTTTTCGTTTGAATAAGAGGAAATCACTTGTACATAATCATTGATTTGCGTCGGATACCAAACCATCATTTGCGTTGGATATGGGTCTGACACTACAGGCCTCGACGAAAATATACCGTAAACAATCTACGTTAGATGGGGACATGACACAATTCTATTACTATTTGCCTCGAACATTAGGCGATGTGCCACGCACATGGCTTCTCAAGCCACACAATTCAGTACATGGTTTTAAGGAGCCATTTGCGTTGCACCCAAGGCATCATGCGACACAAATAGGCCACACCCAACACCACATCCATGCCTGAGGGCCACAAGGGCCATGTGCGTCGGAGTCTTGACATCGTGCGACACAAATGATATCATTTGCGTCGTTTACGACTCTATGTCCAATGCATATTATGGTAAACAAATTGATACAAATTTGTTTGCACGAGAATCAGACGCAAAAAATAACTCTTAAATTTGTGTAAAATTCAACAAATTTGTAAACAAACTACCATTAATTTACCACCAAAAAATAAACTAACATATCAAATGAGAGGAAAAATCCTCCAAATTCCAAGATCTAAAAAATTAAAATTAACTTCCAACACTATAAACTCAACACTAGAAGACTGAAAAAAAAATTAGCACTACAAATTAACAGCGATTTTTAAGATACATTAGAAGAAGAAAAAAATTCAACAAAATATCAAAAAGTAAGGGAAATGACATAAATTCAACATTACATCGCCGTTTTCTTCATCATGAACTAGGTATATTAAAAAAAATTCACATAAACTAAATTCTAGAACCTTGATCTTCTTCAACTTCATCAGGCACGCGTCAATAACAACATTCAAATTCTTGATGCACCAGAGATGACATAACGAGTTAGATTCGGAGAGAGAGACGAGATAGATCCGGCGGTTTGGGACCCACTCATACGTGGATTGGTTTTCGCGGTATTCAGATGATGGAGAATAAAGTAGGCCTTCCTCTGAACGAACAGTGTTGTCGCGCTTTTTTGTACGGTTTGAATTCTCATTTGTTCAGGTCTTTGAAAATACGAGGTGTTCTAACGAAATTAACAACGGAGGTGACGGTGGTTGTGGTGGTGATGATGTGGGCGGTGGTGGAGTTAGAAGGGAAGTGATGTGGCAGTGGCAAGGGAGGAGAGAGAGAGAGACGCTGGTGAGAGGGAGAGAGAGAAATGCGATTGATGAGAATTGTAATGTTGAGGCAAGTGATTGGTGAAGGCTTATATATTATAAGGTGATTTGCGTCAGATGGGCCTAGTAGGTCCGACGTAAATCGTAAATATATTATTATAACTGGACCGACAATTTGGGGCGTGTGGGCTAAGTAGATACGACGCAGATGGTAGGATACAGTGATTTATAAATCAATGACTATTGGGCTAATTCTCCTTTTAATATTGGGCTAATTATCAATTCTCTTTTTAATATTGAGTTATAATGTGCTTATATCAATCAATTACTACTGGACTAATTCTCCTTTTAATATTGGGCTTACCATTGCCTAATTTTAATTAAAAAGTAGGTGGTCTCTTACAAGACAAACTCATCTTCGTCTTGTTTACCTCACTCTCCATTTATTCTCTTAAATATTGCTCCCTCTGTTTTTTATCTTTCTTACTTTCCTGTGCACATCTCCTAATGCACATATTTGAACTTAAATATATTTCATTGTATATTAGTAAAAATAATAACGATTGAATACTAATAATGTATTAATTGTGACAAATCAAATAAGACCCCACATGACTATATTTTTTCTTATAAATTGATAAAAAAATTGAGAAGATTCTCTCTAAGTATGAATAGTGTCGAAATTCTAAGTGAGAACGATAAAAAAAAAGGAGTACTATCCAAACAAAATTTGAGTTCCAAATTGTTTCTGTCTAGAAATTGAGGGTAATGATTAATGTTGAGCAGGTATAGTGTCGAAGGGTGTTGTTCTGAGCTGGGTATATGTGCACCGACATACCTGCAAAATACGTTACACTTCCCCGGGGGTTGTTCCGGGATCGCCTCTCCAACGCTCAAGTCAGTTGATGATCGAGGTAGAGAGAGAATCTAGAGTGAGAAGTTCTAGGTAGTTAGCTGAGAATTCAATACCTTTTCATTGATAAGGTTGGGGGTATTTATAGCAGTGGAAATCCCTAGACAGAGACCTGTTTTGATGGGATGGGCTTTCTTGGGATCATTAGCCATGCTGTCCTTTCATCATTTGGCCCCTGCTGGCCCTTTTAGTGGATCCCCAAACCTTTAGCTGGGTCAACTGGGGTGGGACCCACCATGGCCACATTGCAGGATACCTTTTGATGGGTCCCTCTTGGGCTCACCGGCAAGCGAGCCTTAACAATCAGCCCCACACCCAGAAGGGGGTAGAGCCGTCCGATCGGGTGATGCTCGTTCGTGGCAAAGAAGCATTACCATTCGAGTTGCCTCTGGTTAGCCGATCAAGTACCCTATGATGGAGGGGGGTTGGCCGACCATGTCCCTCAGGACAAAGGAGAGACCCTGGTTTAGCTGATGGTCCTTATGGGGGGGAGATTGTTGAACAACCAGATCAGTCCGACCATTGAGCCTTCTAACCAGGTGCTTCCTTGGATGGACGCTTCTCGGACAGAGGGCTTATGAGCCCCAAGATGTCCGACCAGGTGCCTCCTGGTACTTAGGCCTATTTGGCTAAGTATGGGATGGATGGGGATCTGCTCGGAAAAGGGACTAATGAGTCCCCAAGCTATCTAACCAGGTGCTTCCTTGGATGGACGCTGCTCGGACAAAGGGCCAATGAGTCCAAAGCTGTCCGACCTGGTGCCTCCTTGGATGGACACTAATCGGATAGAAGGCTAAGGAGCCCCAAGCTGTCCAACCAGGTGCCTCCTAGTACTTGGGTTCATTTGGCTAAGTATAGGATAGATGGGGACGCAGCTAACAGGCCCTATTTTGTCCGAGGTGGTGCCTTCTAGGTGAGACGTTGTTCAGGCATTAGATTACTGGGGCCTATAATGCTCGAGCAGGTTCCCCTGGATAGGCTTGTTCAGCCATCTACAGGGTTAGAAGATGACGGTTGCTTTGTCCGAGCGGCTATGCCGACTCCTGTTTCCACATGTCGAGCATGCAGGCTGGTCAATTGAGCTAGCTGGGGCCTCTTGGGGATTCTTGACATTTTGACTTCTCTAGGCGTCGTTTCTGGGTGAAATCATCAAACCCCAAAACCCTTTCTTCCTCTCTCTTTTCGTCGGATTCTACCCGGAGCTTCACCCTCCTGTCTCACTGACGTTTAAAGTTCACCGGAGCCGCGCCGTTCTGCAGTGCTCTGTTTCTCTTTCTCCTTCTTCATCCTCCTTGTGTCTGCACATGTTCGTCGATGTTCGCCAGTGGACGACAGTCGTTGTGCTACGGTTGTTCATGGTCAGTGGTGTTGTCGCCGGTTGCTTTTCCTTTCCCCGTTCTCGCACGCGTTTCTGCCGGGGTTGTTCAGGTTAGCGGTGCTGCTGTTGTGTCGCTCTTTTCAGTGTGGTGGTTGTGCTACCACTCATCCGCTCTCTTATTGGTACTTTCTCGCTGTCTATGTTGTATTTTGAGTTGTCATTGTTGATGGTTGTTGTCGTTCCACTCTTGTTGTTGTTATTACTGTGGTTGTTCCTTGTTGTCGTTAGTGTTGTGTTTAATTGTAGCTGCTATTGGAGGAGTTGTTTTGGTACATGGATGCCATTTTAGTTTTCAAATTGATTTCCTTTACAAGTCAGTAAATAAACTCAATAAGTCTACCTTAAATAGAATTGGGAATTGAGTTCCATACTCTCCGATGTGGTTCGGTGAGTGTGATGGTAATAGTTCGGGTTATCTCAACTAGAGTCTCTTTCGCTGTGCTTAATCCTCTATAAGTTAGTCGGGAAAATCCGGGCTGTTAAAAGTGGTATCAAAGCTTGATTAGTTTTGGATACGATGTGATTTTCATATCATAGTGTAAGGGTTGAAAAAAGGTATAATGGTATTGACTAAAGGGCTAGGTATAAATGAATCAAGCCGTATGAGTGTTTGCGCTTATGTGTGTGCTATATGGATCCATTTATATGCATAAGTATTATTTGTGTGTATATTTGCTAACGTGTATAATGTTATCTTGTTATGACTTCATTGTCTCTCATATTATTTATTTAAAAGTGTATATTTCGAGAAAACTTATATACTTTGCTTCATTAAATAATGAATTGCAAATGAGATCTCTGCAAATAAGATGATTGGATACTAATGCCAACAAGTTTACCCCTTTTGCTCTTTACTCTTTGATATTGCGAGTCAAGTCGAAGTAGAGATTTTCTTGGCTCCTTGATATCGCGAGTCAAGTTCAAGTAGGGATACAAAAGATGATGGTGATGGTAGAAAGGAGGCTGGCCATTCATGTCTTTGAAGCTTGAGATTTTGGCTTTTTGAAAATAATTGTTTACATGTTTCGAGGACGAAACTTTTGATAAGCTAGGATGGTAGTACATAACAGGCTGGTTTTCAAAAAGGGTTTATTAAATACTAATTATAATTATTAAGTTAATTATGTTCTAGATTTTCATATTTTATTTGATTTGGAATGTGACATTTTAGTTGTCGTATTTGTGATATATTTATTAGTTTAAATTTAACGAAATCATATTCTTATTGGAACTATTTTGAATTTAAGAGATTAAAATTTAGTTAGGTGCGTTTGGCCAAAATGAAACACAAAGTCGGTATACATCTTCATTTCTATCTGGTTACTTTAATTGGAAACCCCCAAATAACCTTTTCCCCTTTCGTCGGTTGTACTAGAAACCCCAGACTCCATTTCATTTTCTCATCAATCCTAAACCAAACCCCATTTCACTCTCTCTATCCCCGTGAGACCCCAAACCCTAAAACCCTTTCTTCCTCTCTCTTTTCGTCAGATTATTCCCAGAGCTTCACCCTCCTGCCTCACTGGCATTTGAAGTTCACCGGAGCCGCGCCGTTCTGCAGCGCTCTGTTTCTCTTTCTCCCTCTTCGTCCTCCTCGTGTCTGCACGTGATCGTCGATGTTAGTCGGTCTGCTGATGTTCGCCGGTGGACGACAGTCGTTGTGCTACGGTTGTCCGTGGTCAGTGGTGCTGTCGCCAATTGGTTTTCCCTTACCCGGTCTCGCACGCGTTGCTGCCAGGGTTGTTCGGGTTAGCGGTGTTGTTGTAGCGTCGCTCTTTTCAGCGTGGTGGTTGTGCTACCACTCATCCGCTCCCTTATTGGTACTTTCCCGCTGTCTATGTTGTATTTTGAGTAGTTATTATATATGGTTGTTGTTGTTCTACTGTTGTTGTTGTTATTACTATGGTTGCTCCACCTGGTTGTTGTGGTTGTTCCTTGTTGTCGTTAGTGTTGTGTCTGATTGTAGTTGCTATTAGAAGAGTTGTTTTGATATATGGCTGCCATTTTAGTTTTCAAATTGATTTCCTTTACAAGTTAGTAAATAAACTCAATATGTCTACCTTGAATAGAATTGGGAATTGAGTTCCACACTCTCCGATGTGGTTCAGTGAGTGTGATGGTAATAATTCTGGTTATCTCGACTAAAGTCTCTTTCACTGTGCTTATTCCTCGATCTGTAAGCTGGTCGGGAAAATCCAAGTTGTTACAAGACCTATGGGCCTGTGCCGAGGGTTGTCTATTACGAGTGCTCTTAGTCGGGGCCATTGCTCAATAACAATGAAAAAGGTTGTTGCTCAGTAGCAAATGAGGTGATCAGTCTTGCTGAGTGGTGGCGAAGCAACTTCTTATGCTATCCTACAGACCACGCCAAACTGTTTCTGTCTAGAAATTAAGGGTAATGATTAACGCTGAGCAGGTAGAGTGTTCAAGGGTGTTGTTCTGAGCTGGGTGTATGTTCACCGGAATCCTGCAAAATTCGTTAGACTGCCCCGGGGATTGTTTCGGGATCGCCTCTCCGACGCTCAAGTCAGTTGATAATCGAGGTAGAGAGAGAATCTAGAGTGAGAAGTTCTAGGTAGTTAGGTGAGAATTCAATACCTTTTCATTGATGAGGTTGGGGGCCGGGTATTTATTGCAGTGGAAATCACTAGACACGGACCTTTTTTTGATGGGATGAGCTTTCTTGGGATCATTAGCCATGCTGTCTTTTCATTTTTTGCCCCTGCTAGCCCTTTTAGCGGATCCCCAAACTTTTAGTTGGGTCAACTGAGGTGGGACCCACCATGGTCACGTAGCAGAATACTTTTCGCTGGGTCCCTCTTGGGCTCACGGGCAAGTGGGCCCAAACACAGATCAAACAAAATTTCCAAGCTCATCCATGCATGACTAGAAATGAGAGGCAAACTAGTGGTTTGGGCTTTTTCTAATGCTGCATATAATGTCATCAAAGAACAAAAGTGAGTAAGAATCCGATAATCACTCGCATACATTTTAAGATTAGGATTGAGCAGGCAGATGCAAGGCCATCAGGGAGCTCTTTAATCTTTAATATTGACTTTAATTATGTTAAAAGTCTAGGAGATGAGTGAGAATCAATATAAAAATTATTCAACGTGTCGAGTAATTTGTGCCACTTGTGGCAGGCTGGCAGCAATAGCATATACTAGTATAAAAGAAACTTGAAAAGTATTATGTTTTTGCTTTATTATTTAAACAACAAACAAAGACTAACATTGACTTCAACGTATTATATAGCAAAATAAGTTCGTTACCAAAATAATAGTTATATTCATCTCAATTCTTTTTATATTTTGATAATGATATCATTATATCATTGATCTTATGTTGTCCTATTCAACTATTTTATACAACTCATTGTTGTATAAACATTATGACTCATTATCAAACACTGGACTTGTTCCGATATGAAATAAATATTGTTTTGATGAACCGGTATTCCTCAATGACGTATGCTGGTTTGTCATCCTGTAAAACATAACATGTAAATTAACTTCGGGGGTTGATCCTAGTAACTCCCCTTCGATGTATGTCTAAGTCAATAAAAGGTAAGGACCGATATATCTCAAGTAGAGTATATAAGTGTATGTGAACATATCTTATGATTCAAATCATGGGGTATTTATAAGAGTCAGCAGTGTCCTAAGCTAGGTAGGATACAGCTCCCATTGCTTGAATACAATTATATCCTTTTTTGATACTTATCTTTAGACCCATAGGCTTATTAGTTAAGTAGTGGATCAAACCCATGCCCATTTAGGATGGCCCAAGTAATGCACACTGGTAAGATGCTCCTTTAGTGTCGGTATGATAGCGATGTCGGTATAAATCGCGTGCTATCCCCAGACGTCAGGGGATATCAAGTTATTTTGATCATGACGGTCAATGGCGGTCCAGTAGGACCGGTATGTAACATAGATAGCCCCTATACAGAACCAAAATAAAGAATATCAAGAAATACTCCCTACATGGTATATAGACTATATATTCCGAATATTTTTTAGCCTATGGACAACCCATATGTGAGTGGAAATAATTAATGTATTTGGAATTAATGGAGAGTGTAGGATGCGTATCATATATATTTTTGAGGCGGAACGTCCTTGATCTTGTAAAATGAATTGCACTCCTCTGTGGCGAGAGCAACCCCAACCCATTTAATAAATATAGTACTAGAGAGTAAAAATATAATTAATATTTTAGCTAAATATTATCTTTTGAAAGTATACATTCTCTTATGATTTATTTTTAATAGTTTTTTGGTTACTATAAGGATTATGTTATGTTTAATTTCAAAGATGGATCTCTAATAATTATCAGTTTGATGGGGTTTTTCATGAGAATGATCCTTATATTAGAATATGAGAATGCTTTATTATAATCGTTTTCAACCAATAAGTAATCCCTTTTAGCTAAATTATTCGGTGGTCTTGTAAGATACCACCTACTTTTAATTTAAAATTACGCGACGACCCAAACTCGATATTAAGAAGAGAATGAACACCTTTATGAATACAATGAATATAGTTTAATCTATCTAGTGACAAGCTTAATTCATTCAATAATCATATTTTTTAATTCATTTAGTGACTAGTTTAATCTATTTGGTGACTAGTTTAACACGTTCGGTAAGACTATCATGTTATTTTTTTAAAAACAATTGTCAGCTCTAGTTCGAGAGTCAAATGGAAACAGAGGAAGGAGAAGAGAACGTACGACTAGGTTGGTGCGAGTTGTATAGGGATATTGTCGGGTGAAAGTGAGATCGAATGGGCTTGTTAGGAGAATAATGTAGGATTGAGTTCGTCTAATTTATGTTAAAATTAGTTTTTCTATCAAAATAATTTGTGCTGAACGATAACCTTTTTTTCCTTGCAGGCCAAACTTCCAGCACGATTGCATTTTTAGGAAAAAGAATTAACATCGAATATGTCAAACAAGGAATATATTTTCACTAAAATGAATTACAATTCCACTATTTTACGTTCTTATATAAGAAGTATTTCTCATATATATATATAATCCGCCCTTGAATTCCAATGCAAACTAGTGGTGAACCAGATGACACAGTCCAAAACATAATCTTATTTTATTGAAGGGTTGAAAAAAACTTTATGGAATATGAATGACCAAATAACAAGAAATCTAAAAGCACAAGTTCCATATTGCCATTGATAGATTGAATTACTACCACCAGTTTGCATTAGAACTATTCAGGCTGCAGGCCAAGCCATGCAAGCTAAAGTAAACGCGCATAACCATCAGATGAGCGATTACTACACATGAAACATATGGAACCTAGAATAACAATCAACAATGGTACTGCAACAATTCCAACAAGTGTACACCCTACTGTAAACCAGTGACTTGTTACGTCTTGGAGAAATCCAGCCTTGCACGATTCACAATTGAAGCAAAGGGTGTTTGGATCATCATTCCATCTATCGCAATCAATGTTGGAGTAAGTGGCGTTCTCTGGCTTCACCCAAACTCCTGAATTGTTGTAACTGAAGTTACAATCTTGTGGGGGCTTGCAACAACCCAACTGTCAATTTTGTTAACAATTAAGCAGTCTTTTAGATATAAATTACAAAGAAAAGTTAAAAGAAATACTTTAAATAATATTCAAACTTTTTAGGCAGTTCATGTTATAATTAGTAATCATGCATAATGTCTTCACAAATAATCGTAGTATATCCATAGTATTCTACATTATATATATCAGCATGAGACATAAAATATCCCCCACAATTGTTGTAAATCGTAGGTGTGGTATACCAAATTTTTTCCACCAATTAAAATATTTTAAAATTTATTTATCTTTACATAAGTGTGATATGATCATTTAGAGAAGTAACATTAACAGAGCTATATTTTTTATTACAATAAATTAGCGTAGTTTTTTTTTAAAAAAATTCATACTTCCTTCATTATGAAATAAGTCAAACACGTCTCTCTTTTATGTAAAAGTTTTTTTAGAGAATTTAAAAGGAAGGAAATATTAAGTTATAAAAATTCTGAGGTAATACGTAAAGAGTATTCTCAAGTACGCAATATCAATGAATTGGGGTTGGTTCAAGTGGTGAGTTTTCTCATCTTACCTAGCAAGGTCTATGGTTCAATCCCTGCCCCAAGTATGGTAGCCCAAAGGATTTTTTCTTACCAATTTTTTTTTTTAAAAATATTAATAATGTGTAATACAATTTAGCTTTTTGAATAAAAATATGTTTCTTAAAAATTTCGTCGATGAATCAAAATCTAATTTTAACTCAAATAACCTTATATAGAGTACTTTCTTATCTTTGCTTTAAAAGGGAAAAAAGAAAAGAAGTATACCCTGAAAGCCGAGTCAACTCCTACATCATCAATATAAAACTTCATGCACACATATTTCTTATCCTTAACAACGGCCTTGTGGTAGTAATTGTCCCAATTTTGAGCAATCTTGTTTTGCATCCATTTGGAGTATGATTCAACATGATATTCTTTGTAGGATTTCCCAGGTACGGATTTTCCTCCTCCTTTGCTGCTCACCGACAACACGAAGATCCCCAACGCAAACAAGGTAAGGATCAAAGGCACTGAACATACGAGCTTACCTGCCCCAATTGCAACTGCGGATGTACCACCAGTCATGAAGCAGTTTATACAAAAGAGAAGCATGAGCGACACTCCGATGACGATGAGTGTGATTCCTAGAAAGCGAAACCCTGTGCAAGCAGAAGTTGTTTGCCAAAGTAGGCTTGCTCCACAGCTGATCCCAAGCAACCCGAAGCAGAAATCAACAACCATTGTACCATACAAGAATAGGGATTCATCATTCATTTTTGCTAAATCTCTTGGTCGAACCATATCTGCAACTAGCTAGCGTACAATGCTAGGAGGATTGCAAATGAGCCTGAGTCGAGCTAAATTTTTAGTGTATTGGAACTATATTATATGTGTTGGGTTGTCGTTGGGTATAGGAGATCGAGGGAGCATTCCAACGAGAAATTTAAGACTTGCAAATTGCAATGATTGGTGTATGTTTATAATAAGTGCATTGATATATATATATATACTTGGAAACATCGTGTATACAGATACTTCTGTTTTTAAAATACAAGTTTCGTTGACATTTTAGTAGAGGAGCTTTAGGTTAAGGCGTTGGCCGTTGAGCTTATCGTAAATGAAATTTCCTACAATATTCTCGTTTATGTTTTCAACTAGAGTGGCAGCTGGAAGATGACCAGAGAGCGCAAAGGGCAAAATAGCGACAAAAAGAGTGATGAAGCAGCTTTACAAGTTGGTAGCTTTTAAATGATTTACTATGACTTCCACCTACCATCCAAGTCTAGAAGGAAAAGTTATTCAAATAAAATCGAAATCCAATCCAATTTGAATTAGTAATTCGGATCGGATTCAAAATGTGTTCGGATCGATTTAGATTGAGATTTTTCCAAAAATTGAATTTTTGGTACGGATTAGATTGAGGGTAATTGGATCCGAAAATCCAATATAACAAAAAAGTAATGTCTTGTAGTATTTGCTCCGGATTGGGCTTAAGTACTTAACTGATTAATTTTTTTGTAAAAAAAAAGCTTAGTGTTTAAGTGTTACTGTTGTATTCTTTGTTGTTGAACTGAACCTGCTGTATTTTCTATTGTTGGACTGAACGTCATGTATTTTGTTACGTTCTGTTGTAATGAATTATAGCCTATAATTTTGTTATTAGTTTATTAATGTACTATGGGATTTGTAACGAATTGAGAATTTGATAAATGTTTGGATAAATCGCATCTTACCACCTAGACTTTTCACGTTTTTAGAAACTCCCACCTTAATGAATTTTTTTTATAAATTTCCACCTACCATTTTCAATTTTATTAAAAACTCCCACTACTTAACGATTTTTGTTAAATTCCATTAACAAAACCGTTAAATGGTCCCTCATATACATTTTGTTAACAAAATCGAACTTGAATTAGTTGCAAGTCTTTCCAAATAGTTATAATTCGTTCCAAACTTGCTCCAAAATTGTTGAGATTTTACCCTTAAATTGATGAAATTGACTTTGATTTCAGCGTAAATTAATAATAAAATGCATATATGAGGTCTACTTAATGGTTTTGTTAACGGAATTTAACACAAATCGTTAAGTGGTGGAAGTTTTTAATAAAATTGGAAATGATAGGTGGAAATTTATAAAAAAAATTCATTAAGGTGGGAGTTTCTAAAAACGTGAAAAGTTTAGGTGGTTTTGAACAAAAAATCCTAATTGTAAATCTAATCGGTTTTGAACAAAAAATTCACGCCTAATTTATTTCCTAAACAAATAAAGTTATTAAAAATCGGATTTTCGGGTCGGATCCAATGGAGAGTTTGAAAATTCTGATTGGGTTGGATCGGATTCATAATCTAATTGGTTCAAATACATATTGGAAAATTGAAATTCAAGTTTTGTTCGGATCGGATTGGATTAGGCCTAAATTATCCAAACCGTACACCGAACTTTCACCCTTATACAAGTTCATTAGTCCAACTCCCTCCACCCGTCATTGCAGTATCGGTTTTTTCACTAGATAATCCTGAGGTTTCAAAGTGCACCAAGTATCCCTATTGTTTCATAAATGCACTAAATGCCCATGAAGTTTTATTTACATGCACCGGCCATTATCGAGTAACATTGTCAGTTTGCCATTGGGGGGTGTGTGCAAACTTTATACACCAATTACCCCCCGGGGTTTAGCAATAATGCATGAAAGACTTGTAAGTTTTCTCAAATATTTAGAAAAGTAGGAGCTAAGGCATCATGTGGGCTACTATATAAACACCTTCAACAATATAATTTGCAGTCTTCTTACTTATTTTGCTTCTTATACCATAATCTTGAAAGTACAAGCTAATGAATTAGCAATCCACACATCTTCTTCCATATTGAATCCTCATACATTGGAGTCCCCAAGTAGAACATGCAAATTATGTAAGAAAATATTCACAATTAGGAGCTTAGAATCATCATTGAATCTACAACAATTGCACCATAAGTGTGATGACTGAAACAAATTTAGGTAGTTTCCACGTACTATTGAGCAACGATATATTATTAGGCAAATGGATATGGATGAAATTATTGAAGAAGAAGAAGTGGCAAAAACTGCCAACTTTGAAGAGGAAATGGATCAATTGAAGAAGAAATTCAAACAATAACATATGTGTTTACAAGTGCTAACAAATATAGGCAATGTCATATTGTTAATCTTTTCTTTGTGTAGGAATGTGAGATATTATCTCTCACATTCTTTGTTACAGCTTGTTTATAATTGTCTTTATTTTTCTTTCTTTTAGCTGTTCTGTTCACAGCTGTTATTTGTCTTCTTCTGTATATTTTTGCTGAGGTGTAGTGCTGAAGTGTACAGCCTTTTGTTTAGGTTTTCAGGTGTGTATATATGAGTAATATACTAGGTTGTAAAGGGCGCCGTTTTTGGTGAGACATTCAAGAAAGAATCAATCTTGAAAAGGGTGCATTCTAAAACAGAAAACAAAAGAACAGATTATTCTTTTGTGAAAAGTGAAAAGCTCAGATTGAGATCTTTTCATGGTATCAGAGCAGGAAGGATAAAATTCTAAATTTTGTTCCTTGAAATCTGATATAAGAAAGAGAGGTGAAACCCAGTAGAGGAAAACTGAAGATCATTTCAGAAAAAATGGAGGCAGCAGGAGGAGAGAAGGAACAAAAATGCGAAAATGGTTATGTTGATCCACTCTTCTTGGCTAACTCTGATAATGCTAACCATCCTCTTGGGAACATCATTTTCAATGGTGAGAATTTTCTCAATTGGAGCAGAAGCATCAAGTTAGCACTGGGATCCAAGAACAAGTTGGGTTTTTTAGATGGAAAAGTGAAGAAGCCAGCTGTAACTGATGCTAAATACCCTTTGTGGGTAAGAAATGATTACATGCTGAGAAGTTGGATATGTAGATCCATAGATGAGAAAATAGCTAACAGCTTGATTTACATAGATTCTGTTCAGAAATTATGGGAAAGAAAGATATGCTGAAACCAATGCACCATTACTTTACTCTCTTAAGAAGAAAGTGAAGAACTTGGAACAAGAAAAGATGACTGTGTCAGAATATTATTTTGAGCTGAAGCACATCTGGGATGAGATCCAGAATGTTGAAGGAATGCCTGATTGTAATTATGGTGTGCTTGAAACATGTTCTTGTAATGTGCTGGGCAAGTTCATGGAAATGCAAGAGAGAAACAAAGTAATAGATTTTGTCATGGGATTGAGCAAGAAGTATGAGCACATAGCAGGAAACATCTTGGCAATGGAACCATTGCCAAACCTGAACAAAGCTTTTCATCTTGTACAACAAGCAGAGAAACAGAAGCAGATCATTAATGGGCAGCAAATGGGGATAGAAGCAAGTGCTTTTGCTGTAAACAAGATGTATCAAGGAGGAAGTGAAAGGAATTTCCAAAGAAGGGAGACAAAAGAAATGAAGATGAAGAAAAGGTGTACTCATTGCAACATGAGAGGGCATTTGAGGGAAGAATGTTTTAAGTTGATAACTCCACCTGAATGGTTCAAGAACCCGAAGGCAAAGAAATTTGCAGGAAATGTGAACAAGAGTGAAGATGGTTATGAAGAAGAGGAACCACTGGGGGGATATGTAGCAGAAAATGGAAAAGAGATGAAACCTGATGAGAAATTGGTGAGTGCAGTCTTTCAAGAAATGATGAAGATGATGACAAATCAGCAGCAAGGAGGTGCTGGAAGCTCAGGAGTAAAGAAGGGAGCAAACTTTGCAGGTATAATACATGCCTCAAATGTAGTTTCATTCTATGAATGTTGTGGTAAGAACACCTGGATAATAGACTCAGGTGCTTCTGACCACATGTGTGGTAACATTGAGTGTTTTAGTAGTATAAAAAATCTGAACAAAAAAATCAAAATTGGGTTACCTGATGGATCCAGTAGGGAAGTGAAGCAATTAGGGAATTTAAGACTATCTAGTAGGCTAACTCTACATGATGTGCTGTATATTCCTGAATTCAAGCACAACTTAATCTCTGTGAGCAAGGTTTTTAGAAATAGTGGTTTGAATGTATTGTTTGATACAAGGGGATGGATCTTACAGGACCCTATTACTGATGAAGTTGTGGGAAGAGGAAGAGAGGAAGATGGACTGTACAAGCTGGAGTTAAAGGAAGAAGAAGAAAGCGAAGAGAGAAGGAAGAACTCTGTAGGAAGCAAGGAAGTTAATGTAGTTGAAAGTAGCAATAATGTGATTTGTAATGAAAAGGTTGACTTAAATATTTTACATGTCAGATTGGGACATAGCTCTCTCTCTAAGATGAAACACTTGAGTATTTGCAACTGTAAGCAACTCAAAAGTTTTTTTTGTGATACATGTTGTGTGGCAAAACACCACAAACTACCTTTTAAATCTAGCAATACAACAGCAAGAAATGTTTTTGATCTTTTACATGTTGATTTATGGGGACCATACAGAATTAAGAATGTGACAGGTGAATCATACTTTCTGACTATAGTGGATGACTATAGCAGAGGCACATGGACACACCTTTTGTCCACCAAAGACCAGGTGAAAGAAATTTTGAAAAGTTTCTTCAATTACATAGAAAATCATTTTAAAACAACTGTGAAGACTTTGAGAAGTGATAATGGCACTGAGATACTCCAGGCAGAATGTAAAGAGATGTTCAATGAAAAGGGAATAAAACATCAGAGAAGCATAGCAGGAGTTCCTCAACAAAATGGAAGGGTTGAGAGGAAGCATAGGCATTTGATTGAAACAGCAAGAGCTTTGAGAATCTATGCAGGGTTACCCAAAAGTATGTGGGGAGAATGTGTGCTGGCAGCAACACACTTAATAAATCTTCTTCCTAGTTCAGTTTTGAATTGGAAGACCCCTTTTGAGAGATTGTTTAAAAGAAAACCAAGCCATGAGCATCTGAGAACTATTGGATGTCTATGCTACGCCAGTAATACAGATAGAAGATCAGACAAGTTTGATGCAAAAGGAGTAAGATGTATTTTGTTAGGATACCCTGGGGATCAGAAGGGGTATAAACTGTTTGATTTGGAGAGAAGAAAAATTATGGTGAGCAGGGATGTTGTTTTTAAGGAGGAGGTGTTCCCATTTCTCATAAATGAACATAACAAGGAGGGAAGGAAGACCATTAGGAGGGATTTTACAGTTCTTACTAAGCCTTTTACTAGTGAAGAAGAAGATTTAAGAGAAGATGATGAAAGTGAAATGCCTCTATATGAAGTTGAACAAGAAATTGAGGCAACTGCTACAGTAGAAATTGAAGATGTTCTGCCTGAGCAAGCTGCACCTGATAGTTCTGTTGCTGAGCATGAAGAGAGAGTAGAAGAAATGGATCAAGGAGATGACTTAAGAAGATCAAGCAGAGTGAGCAACTTACCTGATAAGTTCAAGGATTATGAGATACACTTACCAGGGAAGATGTCGTCTGCTAATACAATTCAGCAGAAGGGAATGATAGCCAGCATGCTTGAAGATAAGAGAAGTTATTCCACAGAATATAAAGCATCTCTCTGCAATGTATTCAAGGTAGTTGAACCTTGAAACTACAAAGAAGCAAGCAAGGAAGAGGGATGGATAGAGGCTATGAACAAGGAGTTAGAAGCCTTAGAGATCAATGAAACCTGGGAATTGACACAGCTGCCAGTATGGAAGAAAGCCTTAGATTGCAAATGGGTATTCAAGACCAAATATAGGCCAGATGGAAACATAGAAAGACTAAAGGCAAGATTGGTAGCCAGGGGAGATAGACAGGTAGAAGGGAAGGATTATAAACACACTTTCTCACCTGTAGCCAAGTTTGCAACAGTGAGGTGTGTGATTGCTTTAGCTACTGTGATGCACTGGAATTTGCATCAACTCGACTTCAACAATGCCTTTTTACATGGTTTCTTAGAAGAGGAGGTGTACATGAAGCCCCCTCCAGGATATACACAAGGAAAGGAAGGGGAGGTGTGCAAGCTTAAGAAAAGTCTATATGGGCTCAAGCAAGCATCAAGGCAATGGAATATTGAATTATCAAAATTCTTGAAAGCACATGGTTTCTCTCAGTCCAGAAGGGATTACTCGCTTTTTAGTAGAGTTGTGAATGGCAAGTGGACCATAGTGCTGGTGTATGTGGATGATTTGTTAGTGACAGGAGATGATGAGGGCTACATGGTTCAATTGAAAGCAGATTTGGATCAAAAATTTACCATCAAAGATCTAGGCTTCATGAGATATTTTTTGGGTTTGGAAGTCTCTAGAAATGATGAAGGAACTCTTCTCAATCAGAGGAAATACATTCATGATCTAATTATAGACTCAGGGCAAGGTGATTGCAAAGGACATAAACTCCCTATGCAAAAGGGTTTGAAACTAAGCACTGATGAAGGGGAGCTTCTCTCAGAACCAGAACAATACAGAAGGCTCATTGGAAAGCTTCTGTATCTGAACCTCACCAGACCTGATATATCATACTCAGTTCAACAACTGAGTCAATTCATGCAAAATCCCAGACAACTCCATTTACAGGCAGCCTTGTATGTCATTGGTTATCTGAAAACTACTAGTGATTGGGGTCTTTTTTATCCAAGAAGGTCAGACATCACCATCACTGCATTTTGTGATGCAGACTGGGGCACCTGTGCCTACAGTGGCAAGTCCTTGACTGGGTACTGCATATTTTTGGGAGATAGCCTGATCTCTTGGAAAACTAAGAAGCAAAAAACAGTATCCAAGTCATCAGCAGAGGCTGAACTAAGAAGCATGTCTAAATCAGCCAGTGAAGTGACATGGGTGGATGGAATCTATGAAGATCTTAATTTTTCTATTCCCAAGCCTATTACACTATATTGTGATAATAAGGCTGCAAATTACATTGCACACAATCCAGTATATCATGAAAGAACCAAACATTTGAAACTAGATTGTTGTTACATCAGAGACTGTATAGAAGAAGGGCTACTGTCAACTGCATATATCAAGTCTTCACTTCAGCTCGCTGACATATTCACCAAACCACTAGGTGAATCTCAGCATCATTTCCTATCTTCCAAGTTAGGTCTCGTTCCCACCAGTCCAACTTGAGGGGGGGTGTAGGAATGTGAGATATTATCTCTCACATTCTTTCTTACAGCTTGTTTATAATTGTCTTTATTTTTCTTTCTTTTAGCTGTTCTGTTCACAGCTGTTATTTGTCTTCTTCTGTATATTTTTGCTGAGGTGTAGTGCTGAAGTGTACAGCCTTTTGTTTAGGTTTTCAGGTGTGTATATATAGAGTAATATACTAGGTTGTAAAGGGGCGCCGTTTTTGGTGAGACATTCAAGAAAGAATCAATCTTGAAAAGGGTGCATTCTAAAACAGAAAACAAAAGAACAGATTATTCTTTTGTGAAAAGTGAAAAGCTCAGATTGAGATCTTTTCACTTTGTAATGAAGAACTGTCACTTAATGTATTAAAGCATCTAAATTGTCAGAAATAGCATTTCAATTATAGCATATAATTAAAATGGTAATCGGAAAACATTATGGTATATGATGCAAAAATGGTAAGTAGGCTGTAAATTATATTATTAGAGGTATTTAAAATAGCAACCCAAATGATGTTCAACGGCTGCTTTTCGTAAAATTTAAAAAAACTAGATGTAAGAAGTGTTTTGTACATTATTTTTAAATCTTAGGGGTATCTATAAAAATATATTAAAAGGCGTCCGAAAACAAAAAACTGTGTCACATCGTGCTCTCCCTAATGAGTTTTAGTTCATGTAATCCATCTACAATAAAAAAATTAAGAAATTGCATAGCATAGGGTTTGATATCGAGACCTCAAGTACATGTATAATAAAGTTCTAACCACTAGGCTAAGTTGTATTTAGTGTTATATTATTATCATAAAGTATTATATTCATAAATGAATTGTTTTCTTACCCGGTGCATATCCGGGCCTAATAACTAGTTTGGTGCGTAAAAGTTGCATCCCTTAACAGCAACTGACGTCGTTACTCAGTAATGGTATTCGGTGCATATCCATAAATACTCAAGGGCATTTGGTGTAGTTTTGAAACAAGAGGGACACTAAACGTCAGGGGTACCTATTGAAAAAATCGTCGCAGTATTGCACCTCTAATAAGGCAATTTGCTCAATCTCAAATTGAACCCAATAATATCTTGCAAAAAGGTAGAGGGTGATACTAGCTAACTTACGCTCCCTTAGTACTCTCTTTGTATTATTTTATATTTCTCACTTTCTTTTGTGATTTTGTTGATGTTTTACTTTAAATATCTTTAATTAAATTTTACTAAAAACAATAAGGATTGAAATTAGTAAAGTACTCATGAAAATGAATCAAATAAGACCTCACATGACTATTTTTTCTTATATATAGCAAAAGGATCTAAATGATTCTCTGTAATTCTAAACAGTGTCAGCAAAATTCCAAGTGAGAAAGATAAAAGAATACAAAGGGAGTATTTGGTAAGATATAAATACTACAACATAATCTCAGTGTCAACATCTTGTTTCGATGGTAATCAGTTAAGAAGGCTTAAGTGTGAGAGAAGGATAGGGAAGAACATGAAAGGATCATTACATAAGAGTGAGCGTGCATTTTCTTAAAATATCTTGTTTGCTTTCGATTACATTTATATATTACCTTTTAAAATAATTATTTCATTTTCATGGTTGACAAAATTTTAGATTATTATTCTTTAATATTTTATATAAATGTATATGTAAATGGTAAAACACATTACACCCATATCGTCCTTAGGAAAAAAAAATTATATATTAAATTTAGCTAATTTATTTATGTAAAAAATTTACTGCATATAATTTAAAACTATGATTCTAGTTTTATTATCATCCAAAACCCCCCAAACTTTACTTTTTGCAAAAACTACTTGGATGAGTTTTTATTTTCTAACCAATTTACATTTATTAGTATAATTAGTTGTTGCACCACACGAATTAATATTGCAATTAATAAATATTATTGTATATAATTGTATTTTACATAATGAAATCTAAATTAAGATGAATTTAAAATAAGACTCTTGTATGATTGCAGCATAAGTTTTTATCCAAGCCTTCAATATAAGGAATCATGCTATGTATGGTTTGATAGAATATAAGGAGATGGGGAAAAAATATACGGAACCCATTGTTGAACAGGAAAGATGTTAGCAGGAAAATAGTTTTTTGGTTGAATGTTCATTATTTTTGCACCTCCAAAACTGATGGTTGACATAATTTAGTTCTTCGATAAATACAAAAACAAGATGTTAGTGGAGACATAATTGTAGGCAGCTCCAAAGGCCAAAGGTGAGATAAACATATGTCGAGGTGTCACTAATAATTGTCTTTGCGCACCAATTGTTTGTTTTGTCTATACCACATGCAAATGTCTAATAGTATTTTTAGAATATAATT
This sequence comes from Beta vulgaris subsp. vulgaris, assembly GCF_026745355.1. Lineage (NCBI taxonomy): Eukaryota > Viridiplantae > Streptophyta > Magnoliopsida > Caryophyllales > Amaranthaceae > Beta > Beta vulgaris. The sequence continues at coordinate 20,417,812 of NC_079205.1, read as the reverse complement.
AAGCATGCATCAATGTTCATTTGCACGCCCCTCTAAAATGTAAAAGACACTTGAATATAAAATTTTACAAGAACTATATATAAGACATAAAGTGATTGAGTCGTTGTTTACCAGCACAAATGCTAAACTAATGCATAACATTGATTCTTTGGCAAGGCATGTATGCTTAAAATAAGTATGCATGGTTTTTATATAGGCTGGTAGGGTGTTGCACAAGAACATGCACACGACTCCCCCAATATATATACAATATAAAAGATCGGTGTTCTTATTAGAAGCACGTTAATAGACAAAAGAAGAAGTGGTCACAATCGAACGCTTTTAATACCAAAAGAGAGCCCAGCTTAGAACTTAGATCCTTGAGAATTGCAAGGCCTACTTACATCAGGAAGTGTTTAGTGCTTAAGTCATCAGCAATGATTTCAAAGTCCAAAGTTTCCTACAATGTGATTGTATAAGTTTATTAGATTAATAGGATATCACCAATAATATTTAAGTAATCAACTAGGCTCATGCTTCGAAGTTTTCATTATTTGAGGATTTTGTTGCCTCTATATGTGTAATGGTGTTATGCTATCAGGTATATCAATTGTCGAAACATTATTTTTAATTATGTCTCAGTTTGTAGCATATATAAGTAGTAGAGACTTACATTACAAACCTTCTCATATATGCAACTGATAGTTTGAAAAAGAGTTCACAATCTTCGATGAAAGCTGTGAATGTCATTTATGCAGTCTAATCAAAAGCATTGAACTTGATTGTTATCCTGATTTGGATAGAGGAGAATACTATTAAAAAGGAAATGGATCATATGAGGAGCAGGTATTAGCAAATGATATGTTGGTATACCTCGGGGTGGAGAGACAATTGTCTTTTGAGCAGTTAGCACAAGTGTAGGTCACACCAGTAGCTAGTTCGGTACACTTTCCACATTTGTTGCAGCCAATATATGCAACAATCTTAGAATGATCATGTAATGGCTATAATCCAATGTATTTCTTACTAAAGCGTCTTTCACCTGAGAAAGTAAATGCAAGTATATATGCTTGAGAAATCATAAGTTTGCTTGAAAAGCTCGTATTGACTTTATTTTGGTGAATAAAATCATATGTAAGTTTGCAACATCTTTTTGTTGTTGTTCTATTAACCACCCCCCCATCCTCGGGAAAACATCTAAAATGTATGGATATTATAAATTAAATAAGAGTTGATGAGGTAAATACACCTACAACTAGCAAGTTCTTACTTTTAATATGTTCAAGGTCACAACAAAATCACCATACATATGATCATCTCCCAAAATCAAAATTTTCCAATAATATCAACTTATAACTACAACAAGATGAGCAATTCAACAATACAAACAATCAAGAAAAGACACACGGATCTTTACCCGGAAAACCTCTTCGATGTAAAGACTAAAAACCACGGGACAACTAAAAGTCCACCCAATTGCTCTTATTATGATAAAACAAATGTTACACATACCAAATTCCAAGTCTTAAATGGGTACCCAAATTACCCAACAATAGAGACCATAATTAGCAACTTAAAAAGTGTGACAATTGGCCACAACATGAAAGGTAACATAGTTGCCATTAGAGGTGGACATTGGGCGGGCTCAACCGGGCACAACCCTGGACTGGACCGGAGATGGAACCACTTGGACCGGACCACCAAGTCAACGGTTCAGGACCGGCCCAGGACCGGACAGAGGAGAGGGTTGGCGTGGGTCGGAAGTGGGTGGTAAAGGACCGGATCGGACCACCTTGAACCCGGACCGTAAACCGGAGTATGATCGAGGGTTAGCCCGCCCACGAACCTGGCCCTAAACCTGAACCATGACGTACCTGAACATGATACCGTGACAAAACCGGCCCAATAACCATGACTGTCCATGACCCTGAACCTGACCGAGACAAAAACCGCCCTCCCCCTTCCTGCGTATTGCGAAACTATGATTTGGGACCGTTGAAGACCGGCGGTCCGGTGACCTCTCCCTCCCTAATCATTGCCTTCGAATTTCAAAACCGTGGGTTGGGAACCGCGCTTCTCCCTCCGGCCCTACCTGGCCCCTGCCTTGGAAACTAAAGCGGGAGACTTTTGAAATTATGAAGTTGTGAATTGTGATAATGAATGAGTGAATGGGGTGGAAACTGGAAAGGATAGGATAAGATTAAAAGAGAGAAGAAGGAAGAAATGGGTGGAAACTGAAAAGCCTGCAAATTGCAACCACCATTTTTTATTCCACCAGGCACCAACATACTGTTAGTAACAGTATCAAACTATCAATTATAGAGAGAAGGAGAAAAGATAGTCGTGTAATGTGTTATATGTGGGCCACATGGGCAACTTTTAAAAAAATAAAAATAAAAGATAATTCATTTGTTACTGTTAGAAATGACTACTGAATGAATTTGCAGAATGTAATTGCAAGCTTTTGCAATGTAGCTCTACTATTCATTTGCAGTTGGATGAATTATCATCCGGTCACCCCAATTCAATAATTATGTCCCAAGTCCCAACATACTTCATTTCATGATTTTCCCACCCCAATTGAATTTCAACATTAAAATTTTCCCCCCAAATTATTCCTATAAATACCGCATTCTACCATTTTCATTCTTCACAATTCTCAGCATCTCGATTTCATACTCTCAAATTATTTCAATCTCGCATACCGAACCTTCTATTTCTATTTCTTTGAGTACTACTTAAATATCCTACTTTCCATCTTTATTTATTGCAAAAAAAAAAAAACAACTTTATTTCGCTTTATGTTGTCTACTTAGCTAAGTTTTAGTTCCTTAAGCTATTGTTTTACTACATTACTTTAATACTTTAGTTTCTATCTCCAAAAAAAATGTCTAAATTTTTCAAAAATATAACTGGAAGAGGTAAGAGCGGTGGTTCAACTAGCCGAAGGGGTGGTTCTTCTAATTCACCGTCCATCGACAATAGCGATTTCATCCAAGATTTAGAACATGAGCTGTTAGATGATAATGATGTATTTGTGCAGCCACCCAACCAACAACCATTTGCTTTAAACATGCAGCAACCGGGTTAGTGTTCAATAATTAGCAAATCAACTATCAGTTAGCAATTTATTTATGATTATTTTAATAGTCAATGTAGATAATTAATCATGATTATGATACATTAATAATATTTTAGCAACGATAATTATGTAATGGTAATTATGTTAATTGATATTGATTAGACTAATTAATCATGATTATGTTACATAAAAATGATTTAATCAATAATTATTATGTAAAAAAAGTATGACTTAGCTAGCATAGTTAATGGTAGTGGTGTTATTCAATAATGATTAAGATAATTATTCTTGATTATATATGTTACATAAAAATGATTTAAGCAATAACAATTATGTAAATCAAATAACACTTAGCTAGTTAATCGTGGTTATGTTAATCTTAAATAATTAAGATACTTAATCATGATTATTTAAAATTAATAATATTTTAGCAATAATAATTATGTATAATAAGTTCATAAATAAACTATCACTTATCTAGTTAATTGTGATTATTAATGATTTAAAATTAAGATAGTTAATCGTGATTTTGTTTAATAAATAATGTTTTTGCAATAATAAGTATTCATAATAAGAACGTAAATGAACTAGCACTTAGCTAATTAATTTTGTATTATGTTAATCGACAATGAGTAAATATATATTAACTTAAATATCGTAGATGAAGCCGGTGAAACCGACGTGGGCAACGACGACGACGGAGCTGGTGGCTCACAACCTCAAGATACCAAAAAAGTGTCATGGGTGTGGCCATTCTTTGAAAAAGTTGCAACCAACGAACCCAGACAATGGAAGTGCATTTGTCAACTTTGCAAGAATGCAGGCGTCAACCCACCACCGACTTACAACTGGAGGAACGGTGGTGGAACGGGGACCTTAGGTCGTCATTTGACCAACAAACATGGCCTTACGACAGAGAATGTTAGCAGTGGCGGGGACCGAAACACCCAGACACAACTCCACGGGTATGCTGGTGAGATGCCCGACGTAGGTATACCTTTCTCCTACAATAGAGATCGTATGATTGATGAATTTGCTAAATATGTTATCGCTGATGAATTGTCGTTCAACCATGGAGAAAGTGAAGCATATGAATATTTCAATAGAACTGCTTTGCAACCAGCATTTAGGAAAGTCCCTAGGAACACACTTAAGCGTCGCACACAAACTGCATTTCATCTCTATAGAAGTCATATGATGGAGATGTTCCGTACCTTTAACGGTCGCATCAGCCTGACAACGGACACATGGACCTCATGTTTTAGTGAACCTTTTATGTGTGTTACTGCCCATTGGATCGATGATGAGTGGTTTTTGCAGAAACGTATCATTGCTTTTGAGCTTATAGAAGAGAGTCATAGTGGGTACAACATAAAAGCCCGTTAATGGAGTGTTGTAAGAAATACCATTTGCTTGATAAAGTGTTTTCATTATCTATGGATAATGCAACGGCCAACACTAAGGCCATTGATTTCTTGAAGCAGGAAAGTACGTTTAAGCTTATATTAGATGGTCAATTCTTACATGTTAGATGTTGTGCTCATATACTCAGCCTGTCTGTTCAAGAAGGTATAGCTTGTTTACAACCTTTATTAGAGCCCATTAGAAATATCGTTAGGGTCTTAAGAAAAAGCCAGGTTAAGAGGAGGTACATGGCATTGCGTAAATAATTCGGCTTGCCGAAGAAGGTCTGGTCTCTTGATACTCCAACGCGATGGAACTCTACTTATAAGTTGCTGAATGATGCAATCAGGTATCGTGATGTTATGACTCCTTTATATAATGAAGTTGTTTCGAAAGAAGATATGTTGATTACTGATTATCATTGTACAGTTGCAATGCTTGTTCGGGATGTTCTTAAATCTTTTCACCATGCAACTAACACATTTTCTTTGGTTTATGAACCCAACATTCATTTGGTAATTGTAGAATGCATTAAGGTGGTATATGCCATCAGTGAGAAATTGGATGTGAGTGAAATCAAATTTGTGCTTGATAGCATGAAGGTAAAGTCATTTGTATATTTTAGTGAATTTCCGTACATTTATGGTGTTGCATGTATACTTGATCCGGCGCTTAAACTTGATGGCCTATGAAACTTGCTAAATTTCTACTATCAATGTTTAGGTGTTTCTTATGATGTTGGCAGTTATGTTTTGAAGTGTAGACATCTTTTGGAGGAACTTCATGATCATTATGTCTCGATTTATGACCCTGATTTTGTTCCGACTTCCGGACATGCAAATACTGTTCGCTTTGATTCTTTAATTACTAACATATTGAATAAACAAAAAACTAGTGTTTTGGATCCGCTTGCGCAGGGGTAGACGATTATTTGTCCTATCAATTTGAAACAGGTTCAGATTTCCACATTCTTAAATGGTGGAAACTTAAGGAAAATCAATTCCCCATTTTGGCTAGAATTGCAAGCGACGTACTTGCAATTTCAGCATCAACTATTGCTTCGGAATCAGCTTTTAGTGCAGGTAGAAGAGTGTTGGATGAAAAAAGATCTCGTCTATCTCCACAAAGCATCGAGATACGCGTTTGCAAGAAAAATAGGGATCAAGCCGAAAAAATAACACAAGGATTAAGGGAAGATGAAGCATAAGAAGATGATCCGTGGATGCTAATGGAGACCGAATCATCTAGTTCATCCAATGCAGGGGAACATACAGATGGAGGACAATAGTCAACTGTCAACTGTCAACCACGACATCAAATAAAATAAGGTATGTAGAGAGCTACGTGGGCGTTGATTCCTTCAGGATACGTAGGCAGCTTACTCCTTGAAAATTTCGATACAATTGCCAAATTATATTGTAATTCCTTAAAAATTTCAATATAATTGCCAAATTATATTATAATTTTCAAATGTAAGAACAAGCCCCCCATCCCATCAAAATGGGGGGGGGGGTTTATTAATTTGATTATAAGAATTACATACAAAATTTTATATTTCTTGCAAAACATATATATTGTAAATTCTTATTTGTGTAACCATTTAAATTCTTAATTGTAAATAAATTAGATACTATAAATTCTTATTATACTGAAGTTATCATATTTGTAAATTCTTATTTATTGCATATTTATATTTGGATATTATAAGTTCTTATTATAAAATAAATATTTAAACGTAAATCTTATTTATCGTCTGAGGTCCTACTTCGACATTGTAAATTTTATTGTAATGCAATATTTGTTATACGTTCTTATTCCAAAATTATATATTCTTTTTTATAGTCAATAGTTGGTTTTTCTTGTTCTTTATTGTTGTATAATATGAGCACTATAAGAGGGGGGGGTGAATTATAGTGAGAGAATAATTTATACTTTTTGCGGAATTAAAAGTAAACTTGGGAACAAACAAGGGAACACGAGAGATTTTACGAGGAAAAACTTCCTAGGCCTAGTAGGAAGAAACAACCTCGACCACAAGGGATTTTAAACAACTTTCCACTATAATAGGCCAAAACAACTCTGATTACAACCTATTACTTTTCTCTCGATTCTCAACTTAAGTCACTCAACTCAAGTTCCCAACGACAGTTCCCACAACTGACTTTCTCTCAAACTTCACTCGAAGTTCCTTTCTCTTTCTCTTTCTCTTTCTCTTGCTTCACTCAAAGTTTCTCACACTTACAAGAGTTCACTCAAACCCTTTTCTCAAAAATACACTTTGTAAAATAATGGAAGAGTAATAAACTCGATTAATGTAAGTATGAATTCTCTTAAGGAAAAGGCACTGACACTTTAGATAACTTAAGACAAATTAACTAAGTCAGACACATTTGTTCAAATGAATTAGGCGCCTATTTATAGACAATTAAGACAAGACATGTTTCCACTAATTAACCATTATCACATGTCTCCATGATTTTAATTAATTAATTAAATTAAATTAATATTCATGTCATGTAATACATCCACTAATCCACTACTTCACTTCATAAGAAGCAGTAACAATTACGTGGTTTTCAAAACTTGGAGAATAATTAAATCATTTAATTTAATTAAATACTTGGAGGATAATTAACTTAAGCCACTAAATCCACTAACTACATAAACGTGTAGCAGTATACTTTAGGCGTGCAATCAATTTTAGGAAATAAATAAATAAATACTTTAGCTAGTTTTTAGGAAAAATATCTTTTTAAAATCTTTATAAAACCGGAAAAACAGTTTTATATTTTAAAAATCCGAAACATTTTAAAACCGGAAATATATTAATTTCGAAAACTAAATCTTTTAAATAAAATATAAAAGAAAATATATTAAAAAGATAAGATTTGAAAATCAGTTAATTTAAAATCAGAAAATCTTTTTAAAATCTTTTCCTAACAAACTTAAACTAATTCCTAAAATATGGATCTTAGTAAAATACCCTAAAAACTCTAACAACTATATTGGGCACAATTTACTTAGGCGCCAACATTTAGAGTCTTTAGTGTTCCTAAATCATTTTTAAGTCTTGTTCCCTAACCTTGTTCCTATAGTGCCAGGTCTGTTCCTTTCATGGGAACAGAACCAAGTTCCTTTGAGAATTCACCACGAACTTAATAAAGTGTTTACTCAACCTTAACAAGAAGATTAATAAATACCCTAATGTATTCTAATCTTCATTCCATGCTTGATTCTTCTCGGACATCTTTACTTCGATCTTGATTAATTCTCCGCTTAATCTTCAATCAAGTATTCTCTTAGCTCGAGCATGAATTACCTTGCAACAACATAAATAAAATATACTATGTCTTTTGTGGTTAGGTCATCTTCAAAACTCAAGGGTCAACAATTTCCCCCTTTTTGAAGATGCAAGCATATACTAAAAATAATACACATAAGTCATATAAAAAATTTTAACAAAGTATGTAACCAAGTTAAATTAATATTATAGACTCGTTATTTTATTTTGTAAAGAGAAATATGAGAACATAATCATGACAAAAAAAATTTACTCTGATTTGCCTTATCTTTCCCCCTTTGGCATCTTCAAAAACATAGTCCACGATTTCAAAAAGATGAATATTATTCACTAAACACATCACACCACCAAACTTGTAAGAAAATGTTGGTTAGTATAAGCAAATAAAGCATTCAACTCTCAAAAACCGCAATCCAAGAATATTAGCCATTCATTTAGACGCACACATGCAAAAAGATAAACTTAGAATTAGCAAATTAAAAGTTCCATTGTAGCATGATTAAAGGAGAAGGATAGAAAAGACAAATATTAAACAAAGTTCATGTTCCCACACACAAAAAAAAACTAAACTAAGGAGAGTTTATGATTTAGGAGAGGGAGGTTGTTCTACTTCTTCCACCACATCATGAAGCTTTGCCATCACTTCTTGATGATTTTCGGCCAATTATCATTCCCTTGAGCACAATTCTTCCAACTTCAAAACCTAGAGTTCATTGCTTGAAGGAGGAAGAAAGTTCACCAAGCCGAGCCATATCCTTGTTGTCCTCCAAGGCTTTGTCAACTTGTGCTTACCCCTTTACCAACCCATTTAAATCCTTAGCTTCCGTAGCAAACTCCATCATTGCTTCCGAATGACCCATAACCAAGAAACAAAGAATCCAATCTTCTAGCATGAGCTAGAGTATATGTAGAACCAATGGTAGGATTTTGAGAAGACGAGGGAGCATTTGAGAAGGATTGGCGGCTTGTTTGTTCCTTAGGTTTGGGAACAGCAGGTTGTTCCTCTGAATGGGAACAACTGTTTCCTTAGCTTTAGGAACAGAACAGGAGGGTTTTGAGGTAGAGGAGGGATAGGATCATTTTGTGGTGCTAGGTAGAGGTGAGGCAGATTTTTGTGGAGATGGAGGAAAAGGAGGATTGGTTTCCATGGAACAGGAGTCGGTTCCCTAGAAGGAGGTAGGTTAGATTCATAATCTTCCTATCAATCACCTTAACTTCATCTTCCTCAAACTTTCTCGGCATCAAGAAAGGAAAATTAAGCACTTTCATTTTTGAACTCTTTGACTAGTCTAGTGCTTTTAACCGGTTTCACCACCTCATCAACCACCTTCTTCCCTTTCTTCTTAGCTTCTTCTTTTTCTTTTTCTTTTCTTTTCTTTTTTTCTTTTTTCCTTTTTCTGTTTTCTTCTCTTCAACTTCTTTTTTCTTCTTCTTCTTCCACTCATCATCACTCATCATCCTCATCATCATCAAGGTTAGCCCTTCCCTTGATTACTTCTCCATTCACAACACAAACATTCAATTATTCAAGGCACGCACATTCAACATATTTCCCGTGGACACCAATGTTGACTGTTCCCGAAATTTTCACATTAACTTAAGAAGATTTCGGTTATAAGAGCTCCATACCAACAACAAATCCATTTTCAATCAATGACTCAATGTGTTGAATCATTAAAGAGGGAAAGTTTATGTGTTTATGAGAGGCTAAACAATGAATTAAATTAATCCAACATGCTAACTTGAGCACGTTTGAAAGACGAGGCAATAAGCTTTCTTAGGATGTGAAATAAAATTTTGTGTAGGGAGAAGAAGATTATGATCAAGAAATGTTTTTCCCTTTTGACCACCATATTAACAATCAATTGATCAAAAGAGATTCCGAAAATGGATAGGACCACGTTGTTTCTTAAATAAACATCAGTTTCCTCTCACGGGAACACCAAGAATTTACCCAAATTTTAGCATTAAAATCAATTTGAGTTCCCTTTACCAAAGTGGAACAATTTCCTTCTTCATCCATGGAAAAGTTTTCACAAAATTCTCCATAATTTAGGAATAAACTATTTCCATAACAATTTCACAAAAAGATTCTCCCAACCTTGAAACTTAATCATATTGAGCAATTGACGAAAATTTACTCTTTTCACCAAGAAACATCAAAAAAGTCCATGACATACCTAGATGCCGTGGATTTTTTCGAGCAACTTGTTGTTCCTCTCTCGGAACATCGATTCCCCCTCACTTGTTGCATGTGTTCTTCAACCTCCATTTCAACGTTCTTCATTTTCTTCCTTTTCCTTAGAATTCTAGTTGATGAATTGGGAGAAATATCCATGGGTGTAGGTGATTCAATTTATGAGAAGGAGAGGGTTTTTCGGCTTTGTGGGAGGAGAGAGAGTGAGAAGTTTTTTGGATTCATTTTTGTGGAGTATTTTCGGTTTTATGAGAAAAAAAAAAAAATTTTTTTGTTTAAGGAAAGAAAATAAAATAAAAACCGTGTATGTACACGTTTTTGAAAAAAAATCTTCTATCTAATTTGAAAAAAATATCTTCAACTAACTTGAGAGATATAAGGAAAAATCAGATTTATAGGAGAAAAAATCTGAACAAAATATTTTTTGGTTTTTGAATTTTGAAAGAAAATTTAAACTTAACACGTTGGGAACAGCGTTTGGGAACAATGAATGGAAAAACAGAAATTTTGCTACTTTGGAACTCCATTAATTCTTTTAATCCTTTGTCATCACTTAAGGCATAGAATTGTCTTATGAACAATAAGGGGAATATTATTGGACATTGGTGAGCAGTTTTCAGACATTTTTACTTATACATTGAAATAATCATATAAAGATTGTGATGTATTTAAGCAAATAAAAACATCGAATATGCACATCCAGACATAATGCCAAAGAATTAACACAAAGGGGAATATTGTAGCAATCATTTCAACTTGATTAAGCCAAGTTCAAGTCTCAATTTCTCAAACCTATCTCTATTTAAGGGCTTTGTCAAATGTCTGCAATTTGACGTTCAGTCTCACAGAATTCCATTTTAATAAGACCCTTTTCAACATTGTCTTTTAGAAAGTGATGCCTAATATGAATGTGTTTGACTCTTGAATGATACGGGATCTTTAGAAATACTAATAGCACTAGTATTATCACAATAGATGGGAACACATTCAAAGTAATTCCATAGTCACGTAGTTGTTGTTTTATCCATAGCATTTGGGAACAACATGCTGCTGCTGCAACATATTCAGCCTCAGCTGTAGATAAAGCAACTGTTTTTGCTTCTTGGTGCTCCAAGAAACTAAACTATGACTAAGGAACTGAACCATACCTGATGTACTCTTCTATTGACCAGATCTCCTGCATAGTCAGCATCCGCAAATCCTTTAATTCAAAGGTATCACTTCTCGAATAGAATAGGCTTAAATCATCTGTTCCCTTGAGGTATCTTAGGATTCTCTTCACAGCTGTGAGATGAGATTCCTTTGGATTGGCTTGAAACCTTGCACATAACCCTACACTGAAAGCAATATCAGGACGACTTGCAGTTAGATATAGTAATGAGCCAATCATACCTCGATACTTGGTTTGATCCACACTTTTCCTATAGAATCTTCATCCAATCTGGTTGAATTCCCATAGGTGTATGATTTACTTTGGATGCTTCCAAACCATACTTTTTCAATAGTTCCTTTATGTACTTTTGTTGATGGATGTAGATTCCTTCTTCTGTTTGCTTGATTTGCAACCCCAAGAAGAAGTTGAGCTCCCCATCATACTCATTTCAAATTCTTTACTCATGAGATTAGCAAAGTCCTTGCACAAAGATTCATTAGTGGCACCAAATATAATATCATCAACATATATTTGAACAACTAATAAATGTTTTCCTTTTGATTTTAAAAACAAGGTTCGATCCAATTTTCCTCTTTTAAACTCATTTTCAAGAAGGAACTTAGAAAGTCTTTCATACCATGCTCTTGGAGCTTGCTTTAACCCATAAAGAGCTTTGTCAAGCTTAAAGACATGATTAGGAAATTCTTTATTTCAAAACCTGGAGGTTGTTCTACAAATACCTCCTCATTAAGATAACCATTTAGAAAAGCACATTTTACATCCATTTGATACAATTTAAAACCCATGAAGGCAGCAAAGCTATGAAATTCTAATTGCTTCCAATCTTGCAACTGGAGCAAAAGTTTCTTCATAATCAATGCCTTCCTGTTGATTGTATCCTTTCACAACTAACCTGGCCTTGTTTCTTATATGTTCCGAACTCATCTAATTTGTTTCAAACACCCACTTTAAACCAATAACCTTGTTATGTTTAGGTTTAGGTTCAAGGTGCCAAACTTTGTTTCTTTCAAATTGATGAAGTTCATCCTGCATTGCTACGATCCAATCAGCATCAGTGAGAGCTTCTTCATGATTCCTAGGTTCCAACATAGAAAGAAAAGCATGAAAAGCACAAAATTTTTCAATTGAGATCTCGTTTGAGTTCCCTTTTTATGTCACTGATTATTAGTTCCACAGGATGGGAACGATGAGTTTTCCAAGGCTTTGGTTGGAAATCCTGGATGGAAACTTGGTTTCCTTGATCATCTTCATTTCCCTGTACTTGGGAACCAGGTTCAACAATAGTGGATTCATTCACTGTGATCATCCTTAGTTCTCTTCTTCCTCATTGGGAACAGGAACAGGATGTTGTTCCCTTGGCTTTGTTCCCATGACTTCGTCTTCCAAAGTCTCATCAATAAGACTTAGATCTTTTTCAATCCTATTTCGAAGTCATCTTCAACCTGTGTGCTTGCATCAAATTTATCTGTTTCATAAAAATAACATGCACACTTTCTTCTACACACATAGACCTTTTATTATAACTCTATAAGCCTTGCTACTAGAAGAATATCCTAAGAATAAGCTTCTTCACTTCTAGCATCAAATTTTCCAAATTTTGTTTCCCATTATTATGAACAAAACATTTACATCCAAATGTTCTGAAATATGTAATATTGGGCTTTTTACCAAAATACAGCTCATAGGAGTTTTATTTAATAAAGGTCTACCATGGCTCGATTTATAATATGACAAGCAGTATTCACAGCTTCTGCCCAAAAGTTTTAGGAAGACCACTAGCTATCAACATAGTCCTAGCCATTCTTCTAGTTTCTATTCTTCCTTTCAACAACACCATTTTGTTGAGGTGTTCTAGGGCGAGAAATTGTGATCTAACCATTGTCTCTCTAAAGTCATCGAACTTAAATTTTCAAATCTTTACCATGGTCGGATCTAAGGTAGAATTTATGACCACTCAAATTTTGAACTTTCTTTGCAAAGACAAGGAACTCATCATAAGTCTCGTCCTTGCTAGAAAGAAAAATAACCCAAGTAAATCTAGAGAAGTCATCTACAATTACAACACATATTTCTTTCCACTCCTACTTTGTATCCTCATAGGTCCACATAAATATCTAAATCCATATTATTAACTCTAAGGTCTTGTGGTACTACCACATTCTTGGACTTGAAGAGGACCTAACATGCTTACCTTTAGCGCATGCATCACAACATGATCTAAATGAAACTTAGTAGAAGGTAAACCTAAACTAGTTCTTTAGAACGAGTTTGTCAAGCAAGAAAAGCTAGCATGACCTAGACGCTTGTGCCATAAAATGAATCATCATCAATAACACTAAGGCATGTGAATTGTTTTTTGGGAACAAGGTTGAGATCCACAACATATGTGTTCCCTTTCTTGTTCCTTCCAAAATGATTCCTTTTGCTATTGTTGACAATTAAACATTTTCACATTAAACTTCACACAGTTCCCTTATCACAGAATTGGAAATACTAACAAGTTATATTTTAATCCATCAACTAGAAAACATTATCTATGGAATGTGACGATGACTTACCAACTTTGCCCATGGCAACTATGTTACCTTTCTTGTTGTCACCAAAAGTCACACTTCCACCATTATAGGCTGAGAGTGAGAGAAATCTTGATTTATCTCCAGTATATGCTTAGAACAACCAGTCTAGGTACCATGTGTTTTCCCCTCACTCCAACCTGCAAGAAAACTAATTGTTAGAGTTAGGAACCCAATCTTTCTTGGGTTCCTTTCCTTCAGGAACAATAGATTTCTTTTTCCAATTACTCTACTTGTTCCAAGTTCTCATTAATGCGACCAAGTCTTTTAGGACAAGAGTTCCTAAAGTGACCAGTGTTCCCACAAAACATACAAACTTTATCACTTGGTAAATCAACTCTCTTTTTAGGTTTTTCAAATTTCTTTTTGTGATTAAAACCAAGACCTTCGTTCGTTTGTTTGAGGGTTCTTAATCCATTTGGAATAGGTAGCATTTTCTTTTCATTTCTCATTTGGTGCAGTTCCCTACAAGTTCATTATTTTCAATTTCCAAAAATGAAACATGATTTTTCAATTCGTTTATTTAGATTTGAGACTTTGCAAGGGAACTGACTTAATGTCAAATGAACTTACTTCAGAACAAACTTTTTAATTGTGATAACTCAAGACTTAACAAGTAGTTCTCATTTTTAAGATTTTCGAAATCCTCTTTTAATTTAAGATTTTTGTCAAACAACTCGAAAAATCTTTTCTCAATATCAATTCGAACACTTTTAAGCCAAGAGGTATGTTCCTTTGCGACAGTTAAAGCATGTTGACATTGTTTTAGTTTAATGATCTCATTTTTGCAATCATTTACAGCGTCAACAATAAACTCAAATAACTTTTCTTTACTTAAAGAATTAAGACGAGTTTTGATGGTGTCTAGACTTGCCTCAAGAGATTCAATCTCTTCATCAGATTCGGAATTGTCAGAGCCATAAGACAGAAGTTTGCAGTCTCCTCATTTGGTTAGGATCATCTTCTTCTTCGGAGTCAGAGTCTCCCCATGCAGCAACCATAACTTTCTTCATGTCAGATCGAGTATAGGAACTTTTGAATTCCTTGTTCCTATCTCTGCTTCGTTCCCTTCCTTTGCCTTTTTCTTGTTCACATTGGGGACAATCGTTGATGAAGTGCTCAGAGCTATCACACTTATGACAAACAAGTTTGTTAGAATATGTCTTATTCTTACCTTTGTAATCTCCATTCTTCATGTTCCTAAACATTCTTTTGAATTTTCGGACCATGAGAGCGGATTCTTCTTCATCAGTTTCTGAGTCTTCATTTTCATCAGCTTTTAAGGCAATCGATTTTTGCTTGGACATGTCTCCATTCTCATTGTCCAATTGCAACTCATGAGTCATAAGGGAACCAGCAAATTGTTCCAAATTGAACTTCGTAAAGTCCTTAGTTTCCTGTAAGGCAGTTACCTTAGCCATCCATCGATCCCTAGGAAGGCTCCTTAGGACCTTTCGTACCTGTTCCTCAAATGTAATCACTTTACCAAGAGATGTTAGCTCATTAATAATATTAGTAAAGCGTGTAAACATGTCTTGGATAGACTCTTTTGATTTCATTTGAAAAAGTTCATATTGGTTCATCAAAAGATCTATTTTTGATCTCTTAACTTCACTCGTACCTTCATTAGTGACTTCAAGAAGATCCCTAATTTGTTTTGCGGTTTTGCATCCCATGACACGATTGTGTTCATGAGGTCCAAGACCACAATGAAGCAGTTTTATAGCAAGAGCATTAATTTCCATCTTTTCGAAATCAGCTTTATCAAAATCAGATATAGATTTAGGA
Organism: Beta vulgaris subsp. vulgaris; assembly: GCF_026745355.1. Taxonomy (NCBI): domain Eukaryota; kingdom Viridiplantae; phylum Streptophyta; class Magnoliopsida; order Caryophyllales; family Amaranthaceae; genus Beta; species Beta vulgaris. The sequence continues at coordinate 20,402,314 of NC_079205.1, read as the reverse complement.
ATTACCTCATTCTTGTCATTAGTGGTAGTGACTTCAAAATCACCTACCTCTATGACTCTCCATACCTGGTAATTGTCGGCTTTGATAAAGATCTCCATTCTGTTCTTCCAGTAAGTGTAAAACTTACCATTGAACATTGGTGGCCTCTGCGTAGAGTACCCTTCTTCCAGTTTCTCTCTAGTATTCATATTTTTCAAGATCTTGAACTCAACAGGGTTTCCTGAATTATTAGAGTTCCCGCTCTGATACCAATTGTTGTATAATATGAGCACAAGAGGGGGGTGAATTATAGTGAGAGAATAAGCTATACTTTTTGCGGAATTAAAAGTAAACTTGGGAACACACAATGGGAACACGAGAGATTTAGCGAGGAAAAACTTCCTAGGCCTAGTAGGAAGAAACAACCTCGACCACAAGGGATTTTAAACAACTTTCCACTATAATAGGCCAAAACAACTCTGATTACAACCTATTACTTTTCTCTCGATTCTCAACTTAAGTCACTCAACTCAAGTTCCCAACGACAGTTCCCACAACTGACGTTCCTTTCAAACTTCACTCGAAGTTCCTTTCTCTTCCTTTCTCTTTCTCTTTTCTTGTTCACTCAAAGCTTTCTCACACTTACAAGAGTTCACTCAAACCCTTTTCTCAAAAATACACTTTGTAAAATAATGGAAGAGTAATAAACTCGATTAATGTAAGTATGAATTCTCTTAAGGAAAAGGCACTGACACTTTAGATAACTTAAGACAAATTAACTAAGTCAGACACACTTTGTTCAAATGAATTAGGCGCCTATTTATAGACAATTAAGACAAGACATGTTTCCACTAATTAACCATTATCACATGATCTCCATGATGTTAATTAATTAATTAAATTAAATTAAATTATTCATGTCAGTAAATAATCACTAATCCACTACTTCACTTCATAAGAGAAGCGTAACACATTACGTGGTTTTACAAAACTTGAGAAATAATTAAACTATTTAATTTAATTAAATACTTGGAGGATAATTAACTAAGCCACTAAATCCACTAACTACATAAAACGTGTAGCAGTAGCTTTAGGCGTGCAATCAATTTTTAGGAAATAAATAAACTAAATACTTTAGCTAGTTTTTAGGAAAAATATCTTTTTCAAAATATCTTTAATAAAACTGGAAAAACAGTTTTATATTTTAAAATCCGAAACATTTTAAAAACCGGAAATATATTAATTTTCGAAAACAAAATCTTTTAAAATAAAAAATAAAGATAAAAAGATAAGATTTGAAAATCAGTTAAATTAAAATCAGAAAATCTTTTTAAAATCTTTTCCTAACAAACTTAAACTAAATTCCTAAAATAGTGGATCTTAGTCAAAACAACCCTAAAAACTCTAACAAATATATTGGGCACAATTTAACTTAGGGCACAACATTAGAGTCTCTTAGGAGTTCCTAAATCTTTTTAAGTCTTGTTCCCTAACTTGTTCCTATAGTGCCAGGTCTGTTCCTTTCATGGGAACAGAACCAAGTTCCTTTGAGAATTCACCACGAATTTAATTAAGCTTTTACTCAACCTTAACATGAAGATTAATAAATACCCTAATGTATTCTAATCTTCATTCCATGCTTGATTCTTCATCTCTCGAACATCTTTACTTCGATCTTGATTAATTCTCCGTTTTAATCTTCAATCAAGTATTCTCTTAGCTCGAGCATGAATTACCTTGCAACAACATAAATAAAATATACTATGTCTTTTGTGGTTAGGTCATCTTCAAAACTCAAGGGTCAACATTTATTATTTAATTATGCTCAAAATCTTATAATTCCTTGGGATCCATATGTGTCTCCCCATTTAATGGCTTGTGGGCCGTTGTTAATGACTTGGGGTGATGAACCAATGCGACCCAGCCCTGAACCGACCCGCTAAGAACCTTGCTTCAACCCGGCCTTGAACCGCTCAACCAGCCCTGAACCGACCCGCCTTGAACTAGTCCCCGGCCCTTGGTGAACCGCTGCTATCCTGGTCCCGGTTCAACACTTCGTAACCCTGACCCTGAACTGCCCCGGACCGGTCAACTTCCCGGTCCAGTTCAGGTTCCCCTCCAAGTGGCCCGGCCCGGCTAGCAACCCGGCCCAGCTCGGACCGTGGCCACGTCTAGTTGGCATAGGTAAGTTGGTAAGTTACCATCACATTCCATTGATAAAGTTTTTCTAGTTTAAGAATTAAATCATAATCTTTTAAGTATTTCCCAATTTTGTGACAAGGAAAATGTTGTAAAATTCAATAGTGAAAAATCCTTGATCGTTAACAATAACTCTAATAGTGTCATCTTGGAATGGAACACAAAAAGAGAACACATATGTTGTAGATCTTGATCTTGTTCCTAAAAATAATTTGACATGCCTTAGTGTTATTGAGGATGATTCCCTTTTGTGGCATAAACGTCTTAGACATGCAAGCTTTTCATTACTTGACAAACTTTGATCAAAAGATCTAGTTTTGGGGTTACCATCTATAAAATTTCATATTGATCAAGTTTCTGAGGTGTGTGCAAAATGAAAGCATATTAGATCCTCTTTTAAATCTAAAACTATTGTGAGTACCACAAAACCATTGGAATTGATTCACATTGATTTGTCTGGCCCCCATGAGGATTCAGAGTAGAAGTGGTAAGAGCTATGTGCTATTTATTGTTGATAACTACTCTCGATATACTTGGGTTATTTTTCTCTTTAGCAAGGATGAGACTTATGATGAGTTCCTTATCTTTGCAAAGATAGCTCAAAATTTGAGTGGTCACAAATGGATGCATATTAGATCTGATCATGATAAGGAATTTGAAAATTACAAATTTGATAATATAAGTAGAGATCGTGGCTTATATTATAATTGTTCTACTCCTAGAACACCACAACAAAATGGTGTTATAGAGAGGAAAATAGGATTTTGGAGGAAATGGCTAGGACTATATTAATAGCTAGTGAATTTCCAAGGAACTTTTAGGCTGAAACTATAAACACTGCTTGTCATATAATAAATCGTGCCATGATAAGACATCTAACTAACAAAACTCCTTATGATGCTTTATTTTGGTAAGAAACCAATATTACACATTTCGAAACATTTGGATGTAAATGTTTTGTTCATAATAATACGAAAGATAGTATTGAAAATTTTGATGCAAGGAGTGATGAAATAATATTTCTAGTAATGCTTATAGAGTTTAAAATAAAAGAACTAAGTATGTTGAAGAAAGTGTACACATAATTTTTGATAAATCTGGCAATTTTAATCCAAGTAAGCAGGTAGAAGGTTTTGAAATAGGCTTGGTTCGACCAAATATTAAAGATGGAGATTCAAATGAGTAGGAAGAAGGAATAAAAGAGGAAAGGAAATAAGGAACTTAACAATTGTGCCATCCTTCCTTTCCCCTCTCCTCTTCATGGCATGAAAGATTTCATAAGCAATCAACGCGTTATCAGTGATCAATCTTCTAGATACAAACACACTTCTTGACTCGAAATAATAGACCCTATCACACTAGTAGAATAATTGCTTATTGCTGCGGTGATATTGCTGCGATTTTACCCATACGCAGCAATATAATACGTAAAAAAAAAGAAAAATATAAAATAACCGTATTGCTGCGTTTTTTGGCTGAAACCGCAACAATATAGTGTCAACGAATATTTTTTGAAAAAATGTTGACCCTTTGACCAGGATATATTGCTGCAGTTTCTAACAAGAACCGCAACAAGATATTAAAATAATATTAAATTTTTTTTAATATATTACTGCAGTTTTTGACAAAAACCGCAGCAATAGCCTTTAAAATTTAATAAAACCCGTATATCAATTGCCAAGTGACAATTAGGGTTTTCTCACCTCCTACCCATCTCACTCCCTCTCAGCCGTTTTCTCTCACCCTCTCTCTCCTCTCAACTGTTCGTTTTCTCTCACCCTCTCTCTCCTCTCAACCGTTCGTTTTCTCTCACTCTCTCTCCTCTCAGCCGTTTTCTCTCCTCCTCTCTCTCCTCTTATCCTCTCACCTCACCTCGTCGGCATCCTATCAGTCGTCTTGTTCAAACCACCAACTTCATCGTCCAAATCGCTAGTCCGCACCTAATCGTCGTCCATCAAGTCACCTCGTCGCATCATCACCGAACAACAAATCGATGTACCAGTCGTCCGCACCACCTCTCACCAACTTCTTTCGTTCCGCCAAGTCGTTCATCAAGTCGTCCGCACCTTATCGTCGTTCACCAAGTCATTTGCCAAGTCGTCCGCACCACCTCTCACCAACTTCTTTCGCGGTCGACGTTCGTCTCACCGGCATTGTATCGTGCAGCCCTTCGTTCGTCTCTATTTTGTTCTTTTCACTTTTTTTCTTTATTTTTTATTTTCTTTATTAGTTTTGTATTTCTATTTTGTTTTTAGATATGTGTATATCTCCTGATCAAAAGATAAATTCTGTGTACATCTAAATCTATTTTTACTTTTTCGTTTTTTTGAAATAAAATTGTTGGATTTACTGCCAAATATGATCGCCGGCATCAAAATTCGAGGAGCGAGAGTCATTGGTGTTGAATTCTTTGTTAATGTTAAGTTTGTCTAATGTAATGTTAAGTTTGTCTAATACTCCCTCCGTTTCCTAAAGATCTTCCCACTTACTGTTCCTACAGATACCAAGGAAAATCAAGTTGTGTGGGGCATGGTGTGAGTAAAGTAGGAGAGAGAAAGGGGTTAAGATAAATAAACAAATAAAAAGGGGTTAAATAGGAGAGAGAAAGGGAGTAAAATTGAATTAATAATGTAATGGTGGACCATATGATAGTGACATGAGAGGGTAAATAGGGAAATTTGTGTTGCCAAATAAGGAATAAAGCAAAAGAGGGAAGATCTTTTGGAAACACCCTTAAACGGAAAGATGGAAGATCTTTAGGAAACGGAGGGAGTATAATGTTAAGTTTGCCTCTTCATTTTTTTGTTAATGTTTTTCTGATGCAGTGTTAAGTGTTGAATTCCCGTGTGGAGTTCTTTTTTTCATTTTTATGTTTTGTATTTAGATTTTGTTGGAAGTTTTTGATTTTTTGCTATTTTTCTGAATTAATTTCATCTTTCGAATCTAATGGCAAAATGCAAAAAAAAAAAAAAAAAATACCTACCCCTTACCTATTGCTGCGGTTTTGACTAGGAACCGCAGCATTATGCTTAGTATTTATTATAAAATAGAGTATATTGCTGCAATTTTTCCTAGAAACCGCAGCAATATACTGAATTTTTCTCACATAAAATAAATATATTTTTGCGGTTTTGCCTAGAAACCGCAGCAATATCTTCATATTGCTACGGTTTAAAACCGCAGCAATATATTAATTACCTATTGTTGCCCCCTTAATTGATGCACGGTCAAAACCGCCGCAATAGGCCACTTTATGACCGCAGCAATAAGCATTTATTCTACTAGTGACATTATTTCATTTTATTTGCAAGAGTTTTAGAAATAATTTTGTACAAAACATTGCTCAAACTTATAAGGCGAGATTATTCTGTCATTCTTTTAGGGTCATTTATTTTTGGAATCAAAACAATACAAGTACAATTTACCTTGCCACGTCAACATCCACGAACAAACTGAATCACATCATTGCCAACGATTACCCTGAATATTTGAAACACTAGTGTGTCCGGTGCTTTATTAGGGTGCAACTGAAATAATGTATCCCTAATTTCTTCCCCATTTGGCTCGGCATCCAACATTATATTCATATCATTAGTTAAAACTCTCTCCAGGCATGTCATTGCCTCTTCAAAACCACTTAGATGCTCGGATGCAAACAAGTTCTTGAAGTAGTTCGATATAACACCATCCATCTCTTCTTCCATATATCTATCCACAAACACAATCAAGTATATATTACATTATTAAACAGAAAATTCAAAAGACTATGTTAATACAAGTATACAACATAAGAAATTCTAAATAAATTCACCTAACATTCCTTTATCATTCATCAAGCCTCTGTTTGTATGATTTTTTCCTGGTTTAGTTTAGGGTTTGCCTCTGTTAACTTGTTCAAATCTGATTTTCATTATTTCTTGAAAATGAGTGAGAAAAAGATTAAATCTGAGTGAATATGCAACATTTTTTTTGCATGTGTAATTTGATTTTCACTTTTTTTGACTCGTTTGTTTCGTTCAGTGTTGTGAGTAGATATGTCTTAAAGTTTACTTGTTATGCACAATAATGCCCAAAATGATTTCATACTATAAATGCAAAGTTAAATACAAAATGTTTTCATGTACATATACAAAATGTTTAACCAACCTATATATGGTGTCTTTTACTTACAAAAAATTTACTGATCTTGCACTCTAATTCCCAAAAAAATGGTCTTCATCTTCCTACTATTTGTTTATTATGTTTCATATTATGCCAATATCATCATCTGAATTTGATTCCCAAGTTGTTGCATAGTTTGGTTCTTCATGTTCTTCGTCAAAATGACCTTCCTCTGCCCATTGTTTGCTCACTTGTACTAGTTGTGGACTGAGTGTAATGGAAATTGGTAGCGACCCTCTCCTTTCTAGTGCTTTCTTGCCCATATGAGGTATGTGGTAATTGTTACTACCCCTCACTATTAGAGTCTCCTTTAAGCATTATTTTAGACTCAACCATGCATATGTGATTGCATAGCTTAGAATCATATTTTTCATAGGCTCTCTTGACTGCTTTCACTAAGTGCTTGACACTTCTTGGTGCAATTCTGTCTTTTAGTGTTTGAATTGCATTGAAAATACCTAGATCCAAGACATTCATATCATGAGATTGTGTTGGCTGATTGATTAATTTTATGTCAACCCTCTCCCCTTTACTTACCTCTAAGTTGAATTGAGGATCATCACTTGCTATGTATGGCCTTGCATTTTCTTGGACAATCCAGATTTGCTTGCATCCCCCCTTTGGGCCATTTCTCTCTAATGGCTGGCAGTTTGTGCTTTATAAGCTTCTCTCTTATAACCTCTTTTGTGATGCTTAGTAAAGGTTTGGTTTCCACCACCCCTGCATCTCTATTTACACTCCACCTCTTTGCTGGCACCTCTTTTATGAATGGGAAGATACATATCTCCCCATCAAAAATTACCTCCCCATTATTTTGAAATAATGGGTCTTGCTAGTGCACCTATGAACATGACTTTCACTATGAATCTTTTGCTTTTGCATCTTCTATATGGCTATGTTTCACCTGGGGCTAGGTAGCACCTCTGAGATATATGCTCAAACAAAACAAACTCTCGTTCACCTGAACCATATTGTACATGTTGTTGAATTTTGGTATTGTTTGGATAGTGTTTGGTATGATGGAATCCAAACACCACAACACCCTAGCAACCTTGTGTGCTAGGGTCATGTGAGGTTTTATGGCATTAGTGTGTTTCTTTATAGCCCCCATTTTTTTTTTTTACCAACCTGTGTAATGTAGACCTGTGCATTCCTAATGTTGATGTTGTTGCTCTTACACTTGTCCTCTTTCTTAGTGGAATTGACATTAATTGTTGAGGATCCAACTGAATTCTCTTTCTTCCAACTTTGCCAGTTTTCTTGTGATTGACCTCTATGTTTGCATTAGTTAAGAGTCGTTGTACAACATTACTCCATAATCTACCTAATGTCCACCTTGAAGTCTTGAAATCAATTGCTAATTTGTTGAGAGCTCCATAAGGTAATTTGTACTCTCCTTACTCATTTCTTCATACCATTTGTTGTAGCTTGTCTACAACATTAGCTCTACTGTAATTGGCCAATACATAGCTCTTCCTCTTTGAATTTAAGACTTGTGGTTGTTGTTGTTGTTCATCCTTTGATTCACTATCAATCATATTCTGTGACTTGGACATCTGAGTCATTATCTAACCATTCATCAACTAAATCATCATCTTCATTTTCTTGGATTTCAGTGAAGATTTCATCTTCTTCTGGAGATGCATCTGTTGGGGGTATATTGAGATCAAAGACCTCTTGTTCTAGTTATGACAGTGGATCATTTAGATCAAATGTTGGCTGATTTTGTGGTATGGGTTAAGCTGATGTAGATGGTGTTGAATGTTTATCAGTAAAACTGTCTAGAGGGGCCATAAGTAAGTTATGGATAACAGACATGTTCAAGTTGAGAATGCTTCAACACTTTCCTCAAGTGAAGCTTAAAAAAATTGACACTAAAAATCACTCAATGATGTTTTCATGGGAGTGAATCTACCCCAACCCCCTTCCCCCCCAAAATTGTTGGTGGTTGGTTGTTGTGTTTGATGAATTAGGTGGTGAACTACTCAGAAGTGAAATTGATTGGATAGTGAACTGCTCAAAGATGAAATGAGGTTTTTTGGATTTTTTTTTGGGAAAAATTACAATGCCTCTGTATATGTAGTCCTTTTTTAGTTTGGAATTTTTTGTGGGAAATTTGAATTCCCCTTTCAATTTGAACTTTGCATGTAATAATTTTTTTGGGAGAAAATGTTAAATCCTGTTGTATGAAATTTTATTTGAGTGCTCTAAAATTTTGGAGGGAAACAAATTAAATTCCTTCTTGTATTTAGTCCCTTGTTATAATTGAAATTCAATAAAAAGTTGCTCTGAAATTTTGGAGGAAAAAGAGGTCTGAAAATCCCTCGAAAAATTCCGCCAAATTTCAAAAGTGAGGGCCAAGTCCCCCTTTTTAATGAAAATAAATCCAACTTTTCACTATGTCATTAGCACTGTGATTTTCCTATTAATATTGCCTCTGCACGATGGCCCTCACCAATTCTTTAGTCTATATGATAAAGCAAATATAAAAATATTTAAAAAACAGAGGAAGTACTAAGCTTAACAAGAAATCTATACATTTTGATCATTCACAGGTTTAATATTCTTCCAGATGAATCCTAAGCTACTCCCCATTATGTTCATTATGACAGCAGAAAGCGCGGCGGGTAATGCCACCATTGGTGAGGTGAAGTGAGAAGCTGCTAAAACAACACCTAAGGATGAATTCTGCATTCCCACCTGCCAAAGATTTTTTTTTAAAAAAAACATGAAGCAGAATCACGTCATGCACGAAATCAACGTTGCAAACCTCAATTGATGTATCCTTCTTTATTCTACATCATCACTGAGCTTAATTCCTCATTTACACCCTATATATATAATCTTTTTTATTTTTATTAGTTTACATTTGGACACAAAGTTTTAGAAAAAATAGATATGAATATCATAGAATGAAAAATAAATTATTAATTTATTAACATATTATATTGAATTTAGTGTTGTAGGCCAAAAAAATAGAATGAGAAGGTAAAGATAATAATAAACAATCGGTGAGACCATTTCAAAAATAGAAAATTAAGAAGAAATGGATAACTAATATTCCCTCCGTTTTTTTTTAATGTACACAATTTCCTTTATGATATGTTTCTTTGTAATCTATGCACTATTGTTTTAATCAATTCTTGATATCATGTCTCATCTAACATGTTCCATCTATATTCTCCCATTTTTCTGCCCATGTCATCTATTTTTTAATATTTTTAACCGACTTGTTAGTTTCTCTCTCTGACATCTTAGTTTCACTTTCCATCTTCTCAGTTTCTCTTTCATACTTTGATTCTCTCTCGAAGTGAATTGAGTAACTAAAGAACAGATAGAGTAAGAAACAACCCAATAAAAAAAAGTGGGTAAACTAATAAGAATCAACATATATATTTCTGCATATTTTCCACCTTTTAGGATAACTATCATCAACTTATAACAGCACATCATCTTCACCCTTTTATATATCACATGGAGGAAAATGAGAAACCTAGAATACGTTTAGCGGCCAAACAAATAAAACCTAAATTTAAACATACGACTTTGTTTTATGAATTTTCTGTATCCAAGTAATCAAAGTTACGAACCTCTATTGATATAGCCCGCCTCTGAGTTTCTCGAAAGCCAAAAATAGTTGAGTAGGCATACCTGCAATATAAAGAGAGAACAGTAAATCGCGCATTTCTCATAACAAGAACACACATGCTAGGTCAATCATCAATAAATATGAATATGTGCTTACTATTTTTTGTATTGTCAAAATTGGTAACAATGAGTTGAAGCTATTTCTCCAAATGACATCATAAATTGAAATGAAGCATGTTTGCCATTGTAAGGGGAGTTATTTAACATTCTAATTCTTATTTACTACTTAATACTCCCTCCGTTTCTTAAAGATCAACCTTGTTACTATTACTATAGATACCAATGAGAATCAATTTGTGTGGGGTGTGGGGTGGGTAAGGTAGGAGAAAGAGGTTAAGATAGATAAACAAATAAAAAGGGCTTAAAGTATGAGATAGAAAAGGAGTAAAATTGAATTAGTAATGTAATGGTGGACCATATGATAGGGACATGAGAGGGTAAAAAGGGAAGAAAGAATTCCAAATAAGGAATAAAGTAAAAGAGGGAAGTCTCTTTTGGAAACGCACTTAAACAGAAAGAGGGAAGATCTTTAGGAAACGGAGAGAGTATGGTACAAGACTATGTCTATCCGTCTATATAATACATAACCTAGTTCTTCCCTTTGTTCTTCCCTAAAAAGGCTCCCCAAATGGCATCAAAATATCACAAATAGCAATAAAAGACAGATTGAGTCGATGTATTAGCTATGAATACTCGTCGATTCCTCGGAAAGTTTTAAATTATCAGTTTATTTCTTCATTTATTTTGGTGAAAACTAGGATGCAGATGATTAGAAACCACATAACATTTCCCAACGGAAAACAGAATTGAAAATATTGTTATGCAAATCACAAGTTGGAAGAGGATGATTATCATAAGAGAAAGAGGAAGATAACAACTAGGGAGGAAAATAGGCATCCCTTCCTTTAGAAAAGAAAATGGTTTTGATCCTTGGAGAACAGCTTTGCATCAACTAGTTCCCATCCGCTACAAATCAAACAAAATAAAAATGGGAAAACTGCTCTTCCATGAAAATGTTTTTTGTCAGCCAAAACTTCTCTAAGTGAAAAAAGATTTTATATGAATATCTCAAAACTAAATGATTACTAGATCATCATGACATATAAAGACATTTCGAACCCTAAAGATTAGATTATCAGCAAACATGGAAAGAGAGTGCACAGGTTGAGACTTTTAGACGATTGATTGGACGTAGAAAACATTACCCGAGAAAGAAACCTGCGGAATGTAACAACACTACTGACAAAATTGTAATCCCCAGTTCGTTAGACAATAATGCTTGCATCTGAAGATTTGGAGCCAGATCAGATGTGAATGACGTACTAGGCATCAGAGTTTTGAGACGAACAACATTTTCAGAAAAGACACTGCTAAAGACAAGGAAATATGAGAAAACATATCAAAGCATTTCAAATGTTAGTCGTATTAATCTAATAGCGAGCCAAACCTGCATGCTAGCAATGATGATGTTAAGACAGCAAAAAGGGGAGCATAAGGCGTGACAGCTTGTACAGCAGCAGGGACTGTACTCTGGAAAAATGAACCCAGAAAAACTGGAGCAACAACCACCTGGGAAAGCATTGATGATCAAAATAATTACATAGTACAATGTTAATTCTGTAATTCCAGTAAGGCCTACAATTGGTAAGATATGTTCTATATAAGATCCAACATTACCTGCAATGTGCTAATCGAAAGCTTAACAGCATCAACAGGAACATATGTTCCTGCCAGATATTTGGTTAGGAGAGGGGTGACGAGTACTGAAGCAATAGTGGTGCACATAGTCATTATGATAGACAGAGGAACATCTCCATGGGCAATCAAAGTCACCTGTAACACTATTTCATCACTGCAGGTATGAGTAAACCATCTTGATCATGCCAAGCAGACAAAATCACAAAACCATCATACAACAAAATTTTATAAGCCATGCAACAAATACAAATCAGAAGAAGAAAGTACTCTCACCACATTGGATGCGGTGCCTCCAGGACAACACGAAAGCAATATTAATCCAACAGATACAGCTGGTGGGAGCCCTAACAATTTGCCAATGAACACCCCCAATGATGGCATAATTGTATATTGAGCAACACAGCCAACGAGTATCTGAACATAATCACACAAAAGTTATAAAGACACTCCTATGTGATAATATGTATAGTATTAAGGAAGTGAGCACTGAGCAGGAAGGGACATGCATTAAACTCCATACCAAAATAAATATATATAGACTTCTTAAGCCTGTCATAAATCCAGAGATCAAAATGTAATATTCTTATTAGCACCTAAAAATCTTCAAGACCAGATGCCTATATAGCACATTTGTTTAAAAATAGTACACACTACACATAGTACTGTAAAAATTCTTCACTCATAATAGCCATCATTTTCTTAACGTTAAGAAATTTGCCTAAAAACCAATGATACACATGTAGCTTATATAGCACAACTTAAGAAAAGAAAACAAAAAAAAAATTGTGATTCCATAAAAGGAAAATAAGGTTTCTATGTATGGATAAGGTTTACGATAAACTAAAACTAAAAAATAACATATGCGAAACCCTTAGAATATTTGGTATCATCTGCAAATGACTTTAGACAATCCACAATGGTTTACAATTGACAATTATTCAGTCCAAGCAAACTAATTTTTGGATTACTTTTACTCCATTAACTGAATCAGATATGGAGATCCCCATTCATGATATATCTTGAGTTATTTGCTGAAGCATTAGCTAGAAACTTACATAGAGCAAATGATTTTGAAAATACTATAGCAGGCATCTATAGTAGCAAAGGCATTTAAACTCCTTTTCATATTTACTGATGATATTTCACTAAATAACGTTGTCAATATCCTAAAATTTCGAGATTACACATAGCTTTTGACGAATTAGCCTCCGAAGAGGCAAAAAGTGTTTCAAGAGTTCAAAAAAGAACATAAGAAGTATATACTAACTTAAACATTAGGTATGTTTGAACCATGTTCTTTAGGTTTAAGTTTATTTTACAGGGATCCTCCCAAGTTCGAGAAAACTGAAAGATAAGTTCCACCAAAAGTTTCTGTCACATAAGCTAGCAAATACAGAAAAAGAAAAAGATGAGATTTTCTTTCAACAAAAGTAGTGGAAAACTAGAAACCCCTCTAATTTTCCCCCAGTTATACATTCTCTTGCACAATTCCTTTTAGATTTGTGGAAAAAGGGAGAAAGTATTAGACCAATTCAGACTCACGTTTAGCAAGCCCCTATTAAGCAAATCTTAGACATTATTCTTGGGCAATGATATTCTCCTTCATTTGTTGGCGAATCTGGATTAGAAGGAACCATTGGGTGTTGAGCAAAAAAGATCTAAAAATCAAACCCTTCTGGCATCAGTCCTCATCACTAATCATGGAATATGTTTGCTCCAGGCCAAATGCCCTTGATCTTGAGAAGCCTTTAAATCCCCTAACCACTTTAACTGCTACACCAAACCACTCATTTACCATTCTTGTAGATGCTTCGTTTTGCCACATAAACTACAATGCGGGTATGGGGGTAGTTTGCAAGGATAGCTCTGGCCAATGGGTTGAAGGAATATGTGGGAAACTAATCAGCAATGACTCATCAGCAGCTGAAATGATAGCCATACTTGAGGCAATGAAATGGATCAAAAGGAAAGGATGGAACAGTTGCATAATCAAGTTAAGTAAGCAATTTTTTATTTTCTAAACTGACCACCTCTACCGTAAGATCTTAAGCGTAACCAAAATCATTGCCAAGGTTAGGAATTTCCTCACTGTACAGAATTGGACGAAATTACTCTTAAGACATGTTTCACTAAACAATTTTCAAATATAAATGAAGAGCCGAATTAATTTCTATAACCCCAAACCTTCTCTCCCATGAAAATAATACATAGAACTCACATCAATATTCCAAAAAGGATATAAATGAAATATATAAATAATCAAAACTACTAATTTTTGGATTTTACTATGCAGTGTCTCTGTGTTCGGTTGTTGAAAACCTACATAGAACCCTCGCTTATTTCTACAATTTTAGCAGTGCCTCAATAATGTATTTACGTTATCTCAGTTATTAAGTTATTTTAGTGATATGATGTGTGTATTCTGAACAAAGTTTTTGGGGCTTTAAACTTGTGTAATTAGCAAAATTCATTGTTATGCAGTAAGAAAAAAATCAACTTAACCCTCTTTGTTTCCACTTTAAAACAAGAAGTTTTAGTTAACTAAATAAAGAAAAAACGTATTTATTGATAACAATTATTTGTCTAATGTGATAAAGAAATAAGGGTAACAGCTTTAAGGAGACAGTTTGGGAACCATGGGACTATTGTGGAGACATTGTAAAAGTGAGGATATACCCATACCTTATATAAGGTAGATAATCTGCAAATACAGGGCCATTGCATAGACAAAACCAAATTTTATTAATAGACAATTTGATCATCGATGAAGCCTTAAAAGTACTCCCTTCACACTAGACATCTTGTGGTGAAGAACCAAAAGTTTGGTCGTCTATCAGTCTATGAGATAATATAAATAAGAAGAATATAGTCATACATGTAAAATCTTGTTCAATTAGTACTTATCTATATTAGTAGAATAATCTCTAGTTGCCCTCACACAGTACCCACCCCAGGCACTTGGATGGAGGAGAGGAATTGTAATGAAATCCACCTCTAAATACCCCTCAATTTATGAGATTTAAACTCCTGACCATGAGGTCATAAGGTGGAACCCCTACCAAGTGAGCCAAGTCCATAAGCTTGGTTCTCTCCCCTGTGTGCATTTTTCTTTTTAGGGGATAGTCCTTGTGTGCATCTCAACATAGTGTTACTAGAAAATGGAGGAAGTTAAAGTTATACTTCTTCCGTTTAGAAATATTGCATCATTTCTATTTTGTGCACTATTCACATCTTACACTTAAGTTGTCTTTGGTGATTTATATTTTAGGAAAAACATAGTCATGCGGGGTCTTGTTAGATTTGTCTCGATGCAAATTTTTTTAATATAAACTTCTTATAATTTTTACTTATTGATAATTAAATATATTAATGGTTGAAATCATATATTGACATGCGTGAAAGTTAAAAATGGTACAACTATTTCCAAACCGAGGAACTATAAGACATAAAAGCATAATTATACTTACATTAGTGATGTTGAAAGCTAATTTTTTTTATATTTTGCACCTTATTTTTCAGTTTTCAAAAAATTAAAAACAAACGATAAAAGAATGTGCTCTTAATTTTAAACAACTTAGATCACAAAATGATGACTTAAGATATTAATTAAATTCAGCATACTAGACTTCTATTAACGTCTCACTATTTATTTTAATGAAGTCACTTGTGTATGTTACTCCCCTCGGTCCAAAATATAGTTCCCATTTCATTTTGCACAATCTTTGACTTATGATATTTTCTATTTCTTATTAATAAAAAAATATAAAAAGTTGATATTACGAATTTATATATTGAAACGGATCTAACAAAACCCCTCGTGAATATGTTTTTTTATACATTAATAAGAATATTTGGTCAAAGTTTTTAAAATTTAACTCCCAAAATAGAAATAGAAACTATATTTTGGGACGGAAAGAGTACAGTGACTCTGTAGCTTAAAATAGCAAGGTAAGTCTCTTGTAAAAAATAATATAGCAATGTAAAATGGTAAAGAGAGAACTCACAGAAAAAGGGCGCTGCTTAAATAAATTAAGCAAATCCCGAAGCTGAAGCGTCAAACCCATGGCCAACATAATCAATCCAAGTGAGAGACTATATGAAAATGGAGCTCTTTCAACAAACCACGAAAAAGATGAAGGGCTCAAACAAGCAACAACACCTCCAATACAAACATAAACAGGGTACAAACTAGTTGCATTTGACACCATATTTTGCCATTTGGATATCTCTTTTTCATCAGATTTTTCAAGTATATGTCCATAATTATGGTTCCCACATTTTAGCAACCCAAAATTTGCGTTTGATGATCTTAAAGTTAGAGTTGGAGGAGTTAGGAAGTGGGGAAAAAAGGGTTTAAGAGGGGTGAATTTTGGGGTGTGATTATACAATGGTGACTTGTATTTTGTGGAGTTTATGCACCATGAGAGAGACATGGTTGGTTTGATGGTTGATTGTGGGTTTTCAGGAGTTGGGGAAATAGACGGAGAAAGATAATCATATGAAGAGCAAAAATATCATTCTGGTTGTGGCTTTTTACAGCCATTAATCACAACATAAAAAGACAAAGCTATAACAGTTCATGGTCCCGCCGCGGCGACTCTAGCGAAGAAACAATTTATGTAAAAAAATAGGGGTGGCTAAACGCAGCCTCATCCTACTAACGCATTTCAAAAAAAAACTCTTATTATTATATTTTTCTAAAAAAACTCTTTCTCTCTCTAAAAAAATTATCTCCTCTCTAACTGTCATATAAAAAACTTCATAGAAGATCTATAAATTTTAATTTGGTACTCAATGGATGATAATTTTGACCCAATCGAATGTCATCTTATGTAAGTTGTTAATTTTTTTTTTCGTAATTATGATGTGTCGGACGATTCGTAATACATGATTCGCCTTATTTTGTGCAATCTATATGGACATGATTAATCTGTTTCGTGCCGATTACAGGAAACTATCGATTCTGTTTCGTGCAGATTGCACGAAATTATCGATTCTGCTTCGTGCAGATTGCATGAAACCATTGATTCTGCTTCGTGCAGATTGCATGAAACCATTGATTCTGCTTCGTGCAGCTTGCACGAAATCATCGATTCTGCTTCGTGCAGCTTGCACAAAATCATCGACTCTGCTTCATGCAGCTTGCACAAAAACACTCTATTATGTTTAGTGAAGAGTTTACGATATTGATGCATCTGTTCCATATAAGTTGCAAGCGGTACCTTATGAAACAATGTAATCTAGTAAGGACAAAACAAACTCAATTTACTATTTTTGTTTGTGATTGATGATGTAGACTTAATTTATGAAATTCAAGATGTAAAATTGATGATATTTATCAAATTTCAAAAATTGATGTGTAAATAGTTTTTTTTGTTTGTGATTTACTGTATAATTGATGATTGATGATGTTTATCAAATTTATGATATTTTGTATTTTGTGGTTTTTATAAATTGTCAGGATTATGATGTCCATGTACAAGAGGCTGATGAAAATACACCTGATTATAGTGAATTTTTCACCACTACAACTATATTTTCCACTCGAAAAGCATTGCGTGATTGGGTTACTGAAGTAGGTAGGCTGCATAATATGGTGATAATCATCACTCGATCACAATATGGTGAAGGGTAAGGTTTGGAAAATGCAAAAGCTACCCTCACTTGTGAAAGAAGTGGAAGATATAGACTGCATAAGTCTAGAATGTGTAGAAGTGGAGAAATTTACCAGTAAAAAAAAAGATTGTATCCTTTTTTAACTTCAAGCGATGGAGTGTGTTGGTGGTGGTTGGAGTGTCTATGTCATTAATGGCAAGCACAATCATGATCTTCCCGACTTCAATGAGGAACGTGCATTATTGGCAGTTAAGTAAAGATGAGCTCAATTTGGTAGAAGAATTAACTAAATCTCATGTATCACCTAGTCAAATCATGAAAATTTTTAGTAGGGTGGATGAAGAGACTTTGACTACAGGTGAAGCATATTTATATTGCCCGTCAGAAGTTGAAAACCGAATGCAATGTGTGGTAGGTCTGTGATGCAACAACCAATGAAGCTGATTGTTGATAACAATTATCTACAATGGCATCGTGAAGAAGTGGGAACGAAATTGGTTAATGACATAGTTTTTGTTCATCCTGATGTTGTTGAGTTATTGTTCTTTTTTCCTTATGTGTTAGTCATTAATTGTACATATAAGACAAACAGATACAAAATGCGTTTTTTGGAGATAGTTGGTATAGTTCCAACTGGAAAAAAATTTGTTGTCGCCTTTGCTTGGTTGAGAAACGAGAAGGAAATAAATTACCAATGGGTCATGGAATGTGTGAAACATTATTTGATCCAGAGAAGCTGTCGGGTGTGATTGTAACTGACAGGGAATTGGCTCTTATCAACACGGTTAGAAAAATATTTCCTAACTCAGCTCATCTTTTATGTACAAGACATATTGGGAAAAATATGGACAACTATCTGGGCAAGTTTGACTAAAAATGAAGATATTGTCAAAGCATTTCGTGCTAGATGGTATAAGTTAGTGGATGCACCAAGTGTTGCTGTATGAACAACGATTAAAAGAAATGAATGAAGCCTTTAAGTCTATGCCAGCTGTGTTAGATTATGTGAAATCTACTTGGTTGGATCCATATAGTGATAGATTTGTCAATGCTTTTCAATGAACATCCTACATTTGGGCACAAGAACGACCAAAGGTAAATAAAATTTCAATTAATTAAATTATAATTCAAATAAGTAAATGATATTTTATAGTGGTAATGTTTTTTAATGTGTTATCGTTATTATTCTTAATTATATTACAGGGTGGAAAGTCTCATGCAGCACTGAAATCGTGGTTAAAGACTTCGACAAGAAGTTTGGATACGATATTGCCAATTATTCATTCATTTTTGGAGGCCTGGAAACGTGAAATAAAAGCCTCTTTTCAAAGGTCCCGGAATAGAGATCCTCATGTGACAGTGCTACGTATATTTATGTTGTTGAAAGGTCGAGTATCACATAAGGTTATACGCTTGCTTGATAATGAATATAAACGTGCAAATGAAGTTGGTGTTGATGGTTTCGTTTGTGGATGTTATTTAAGACATACACATGGACTTCCATGTGCTCATGATATGATGGAGATGGAAGAAAAAAATATCAGTATTCAACTTACGGATATGCACCCTTCTTGGAGGACTCTTAAACTTAAAAGTGCTTGGTACACATTACAAGTTAGATGAAGAATCTCATTTTCGGATCTGGCATGATATTGATAAGGAATTGCAAGTGTACTTCAAGGATATTCTAGATCTACTTGAACAAAGTAAAAAAATAATAGCAGCTCAATTAGAAAAAAAAGAAGTGCACCCTGAATTCACAAGATTGAACGAGCCACACACTACAACCCAACCTAGAGGTCGTCCTTCAAAAAAAACTCTGCAAGAAGAGATCCATTTGATTGGGAATACACAAAACAAACATGCACCAAGAATTCTAAAACTGAACGTGGTAGATGATCTTCTACATCTACATCAGCTAGAGGTCGTGGACGTGGACGTTCTTCGTTGACACCCTAAAATCCCTCACAAATAATTCCTCCCAATATCTTGCCATTTGTTGATTAACTCCCCTCCTACATAGTACCTTATATTAGTAGCATACACAATGTTCGAGTGATGGTAATTGTGGTTATAGTGCCGTTTCTCGATGGATTTATGAGGATGAGGAACGATGGCCAACTATTCGGCAAGAGTTAGCTGTGGAGATTGAGACTAGGTTAGACATTTACAGTGATATTTTAGGAGGTCACGACAAATTTAGATCAACTTTGATCTCCCATCAACACTATGTCGGATCCGTTACTAAAGATTACTGGATGTCATTACTTGACATGGGTTTTGTGATCTCCACTAGATATAATGTGGTAGTTGTTTGTTGGTCTCTTGACCAAACAATTACTTTTTTGCCAATAATTGCTCGTGAGGGGAACCATGCACCTGATCGAGTCATCACATTAGGATTTTTGCAACGGATGGAGCATTACATTGTGGTAAGTGTAACTTGTTAAAATTTGTATATTACAATAATTTACTTGTTTTTTTACATCTCGCTTTTTCTTATGTGGAAATAAAAGAAGGTTTTCATATGCCGCCGATTTACCCATGGCGTCATCATCATGATCCTAGTGTTGCAGGTTGGTCGATACCTTATCTTTCAAGATTTGAAAGATGAAAAGTCATTGCGGGTGTGCGAGATCAACAAAATAATATAAACCCTTTTGAGCTTGATCCTTGATATAATGTTTGGTAATATCTTTTTTTTTTTAATTTGGATGTGGTAATTTACTATTTGTTATCACATTTGAATTGAACTTTGGTTTGATATTAATTTTGTGTCTTATAAGTGTAAGCTTTTGATTGTTCAGAATGTAAAAAAACATCATAGATAACATTAGGATTGGTGACTTGTTAATATGGAAATAAATAATAAAAACCAATTGTTTTTAATCTACAATATAATAAAAATACAAATAATACATAAAATATTATAACGTAAATCTCTTGAATAACAAAAGGTGCACAATCTCATGCATTTTCATCTGTTCATCGTTGTGACGAATGTAATTTTTCAAACTCCTGCAGAATACCAATAGCCTGGTCAATATGGTGAAATTGGTCCTCCAAACTCAATTTTGATCGTACTTCATGATATATTGGATGTAGATAGTGAGCAATCAAGTGGAGTCGCTGTAAAAAAATATATTAAAATATTATCATGAAAGGAAAAAATGGAAAATGATGACTCAATAAAACTAAATAGATTTTACCGCTTCAGCAGTTTGTTGGTGTTGTCTTGGCATACATCCATTAGGGGCATGTTCAGGATTTTGCAACTTTGAATGTGAACATTGTAGAAACCATTGCATGTAGTCGGGAGAGCAATCCCATGGATTAAAGGCAACCTCACCTAGACGGTGCATAGTTAAACAATAGGAGGAAGTGTCATCCCAAAAGCACATCATAGATTCCGGATATTCGATGGAGTAAAAATGGACCGGCTTGTTCCCTTTGTTTTGTGTAATTGGACACATAGGGCGAGTCTGTACATATCCAAATTGTCGTAGAACACGGTCCGGCATATACGGTTCAATTATGGAAGCGTAACGAATGCACCCATGATACAATGATAATGGTAAATTGTGTACTACATTCATACCATAAGGCACCTATATAACATGTATTTAACATTATATTATTAAGATAATATAAACTAAACTACAACAAAAAAAACTAATCAAACAAAAATATAATTATATACCTCTTGAGATTTCATGTCATCTAACCTCCATCGGGTTGTTGTAGTGTAGAAAGTAATTTCGGTGTCGTAGTCTGAGCATCCCATTTCATAGCGCGAGGGTGCTCACCGGGCAAGTAGTTAGAATAGGTCATGGGTCAAAACATTGGAAAGTGCTCATATATCCAAACCTTAATAAAAATGAACACAAAAATTAAATTGAGAATTTAAGTCAAATAATATTTAGATGTAATTAATTTCTTACCTCAAGAAGAGTAGATGATTCTACTAGTTGCTTAGTCTCTGCTCTTGTACCTTTCCCAAGTTCCCGGTAAAGATACGCAAGAGTTGTCGAAACCCACGAGTATGACTTAACACTAACAAGGTTGCGTACTAGAGGAAATAATAGAGTGGATGCTCGATCTACAGTTTTGTCAATAAATATAATGGACCCAAGTAATGTAACTAAAAAACCTCTAGCTAGATTATCCGCACCATACTCATTTTTTGGATCCATCAAAGTCTCTCTAATTTTTGACAACTTAATTCCACCATGTGCATGTTCAAACTCTATTTCTTTTGTATCTGTATTAAACAATTTACCAACAAAAGAAAATAGTGAATTATGTGATTCCTTTTGTTGCATTGGGTGGTTAAGAGCAAGCTCGTTAATATGAAGACCCAAAATCAAAGATACATCATGTAATGTAATTGCCATCTCTCCAAAGGGCAAATGAAAACTATTAGTTTCAGGGTGCCATCTCTCAACAAAAGCTGATATTAATGGTGCATTATTATGAGGAAACATGCATTCCCTTAAATGACCCAACCTAGTACGTTTCACCAATAGGTACCATGCATCACGAGGCTCAAATCGAAAGAGATCAATCACATGTGTTCGTAACTGAATAACCAAACAACCACGCTCAATCTGAGAAAGTGAACACAAATCAATTAAAATACTACCGTATTGATATTTTATTTATTTAATTTTTCGATGCGAATTAGATGAAATTGTGATAACAAACAAATCTAGTGCACATAAGAACCCACATTTTTCTCCCAAATGTAACACGCTACATGACCTCGATAACCTCGTAGCAAATCTGTAGAAAGTGGCCCTCCTTGTGTTGGTGCAGTCAACTTCCAATCACAAGTGCAAGGACGTTTTAGTCATTTACGTTTGTCGTTGTCTTCCTGGGATTGCTCTGGCCTGACAACATGCTCCTCATTCGAAACGCCAACACCCGAATTAGGATCCTGGGATAATCTCCTAGCTGCACGAGTAGCCCTTGCAGAAACTGTCACTATCCTACCATCTACGCGAGTCTTCTTTTCATTTTTATCTGTCATTAGCATACATAACTTGATCATAAATAACTTGAAAGTAAACTATGGCATGGCGTTAATCATGAGAAAGAGACTTGATTCATATCCTTTTTGAACACAATAGGTAACAAGACTTCGTGCATGACTCTGTAATCTATACTTCTGTAGCTTGTTAGAGTTCAGGATTCTATCTTTAACTAAACTCAATAGAGAACTTGACTCTATATCTCTATGCCTCTAATTAACAGTATAATGCATAATGCACAACACCCACAACACATATATATACCGTAGATGGCTTCATTATCTTTGAATACTCTATAGTCTCTTATACTCATGTGAATCTCAGTCATTAATCCTTAAGGGACATAATATAATGCATTAATAAACACACCGAGTCGCTAACAAATTGTCATGCAATATCAAAATTATACTCAGCAATAATTCTTAAAATACTCTGGCTTAAACTCGATCCCAAACACGAAGCTTAGACTTTATATCTTGTCGAAAAGGTTACAAAATCACCAGTTTAGAGACTCAGAAGAATTTATATTTAACTATTTTATCTCTTACCAATTTCGTATAGAGTAGAAATTCGAGCTAGTGAGTTAACTGAAGCTAACTACAAAGTACAAATATCTCTGCTTCTCGGTACCTGTGTTACATCACAAAACTGTAAAAAGGAAGGAAACAACCTCGCTCATTTTTTTAGAGACATGTTGCTTCTGCAGAATGAAATAGTGAGAAGGAA
Organism: Beta vulgaris subsp. vulgaris; assembly: GCF_026745355.1. Taxonomy (NCBI): domain Eukaryota; kingdom Viridiplantae; phylum Streptophyta; class Magnoliopsida; order Caryophyllales; family Amaranthaceae; genus Beta; species Beta vulgaris. The sequence goes on along the minus strand of NC_079205.1, from coordinate 20,379,257 downwards.
AAAGTAGTTGAAAGGTTAATACTTGGAAGGCCTAGCTCTGATTCCTCGTGCTGTTTCAATATCAGATCACCAAAACTGTGATCGCCTTTCCTGTAATACCAGTAATGTCAACTAGAAGTCATATTCTAATATGGTTTGTGCTCCGATACTCCTCACTCCGGCAAATTCGCAAACTAAAATTCAAATAAAAAAAAATCACAAACATAAATGAAACAGCAAATCTATACTTCAAAAGCAAATTTAAAGAGGCAAAGTATCTTAATATGGTTTGTTTCATCCCATTTATATGAAACAATATCTATAACTTCATCCCACTTGCATGAAACAGTAACAACTTCTTCATCCATGTTATATGAAATAGGATAAACCATTTCATCCTAGTTATATGAAACAGTATTATTTATTTTGTTCAATACACATGAAGCTGTGAGAGCTATTCCATTCAATTATACAACAAGTCAATTTATGTTATAATCATATAAGGTAATAAAATCTCTTCAAACAAAAACAAATGCAAGTATACAAACTTTATATATGGTGTTTGCTTTGCTTGCAAAATCAGACACCAATGTTTTACGCCATATATTTCATCAGGGTTGTGACAATTGAATTCGGAATAAATTAGAAAAACGAAGTTGTATTTTATTTTCAACTAATATTGGTAAAAAATCAGAAAAACGCAACAATTGATAAATGAAAAAGTACAGAAAGCACAAATACAAGTTACAACAATATTGAAGAAACAAATTGCAGAAATTTTCAAAAAGAAAAACAGAAGAACGAACCGATTTGCTCCAAAGTCGTGATATTTGGTTAAAATGGGCACCCAAATCGGATTGCACGAAGCTAAGAACACACAAATTCGGGAAATTTGGTTAAAATGGGTACCCAATTCACATTGCACGAAGCCAAGAACACACAAAGTCGTGAAATTTGGTTAAAATGGGCACCCAATTCGCATTGCACGAAGCCAATAACACAATCGTCACTCATGGAAATCGCCCAAGTGATACTTTGGTTTCATCGAATGAAAAATCTATGGAGAAATAGGGAGAAAGGAGAATTATGAAGAGATGGAGAGAGAATTATGAAAAATATATGGAAATCGCCCTAATTTGTTCAACATCTGAAGAGGGCAAAGAGGGAAGATGGAGAGAGAGGAGTGGAGAGAGTAGTAGTTAGAGAGACAAATGGGTTTTGAGGCAAAGGGTATTTTTGATATTTTTTAGGGTTGTGTTAGTAAAGTGAGGTTGTATTTAGCAACCATGAAAAAATAGTACTCGTATATGTAAAGTATAAATGTAATATATTTTTCAATAAACCCAAATTTTTTTAAAAAAAATGTAAGAAGAAAAAAAAAGGAGATCCTCCACGCGAGGAGAACTCTTAATTCATTGTTTACAAGGATTTTATACAGAGTTAGTACAACAATCAATATCAAGAGAGAAATATACTAGGTGGCTAACATTGGCAATCCAATCCGCTGCTGCATTTGCTTCACGATAGATGGTCTTAGACTCCATGAGGAAAAGCGATTGAGGAGGGCTTTGATATCTACGATGATATGAGCAATTTGGCACGGGAGGTACCATATATTATTTCTACACTACAAAAAAATTTGGCTATAGAGGCACATCATTTGGTCGACTTGCTTCTAAAACCCCCTTTTACCATCACATAAACATGGTTGCCTCTAAATTATATGGTTTTTAGTGTCAAGTATATTCTGGTGCCTCTAAAGATACATTTCAGCATCAGATGAATGTTGGTTGCCTCTATAACCATGTTTTTAGCATCACATGAATATTGGTTGTCTCTAAATCCATATTTTTAGCATCACATGAATTTAATTGTCTCTAAAGTCTTTTTTTAAGCATTAAGTGTAGTTAGTTGTCTCTAAAACCATGTATTTAGCGTCACATGACTTTAGTTGTCTCTAAAGCCAATTGTTTCAGCATCAACTGTAGTTAGTTGTCTCTGAAGCCATGTATTTAGCGTCACATGAATTTAGTTGTCTCTAAAGCCATTTTTTTCAGCATCAACTGTAGTCAGTTGTCTCTAAAGCCGGCAATTTTTTTAGCATCAAATGTAGTTGATTGTCTCTACAACCATGTATTTAGCGTCATATGAATTTAATTGTCTGTATAGCCATTTTTTTCAGCATCACATAGATTATTGTTGCATATAAAGATATTTTTTAGTGTCATTTGAATTGTGGTTGCAGCGGAACTAATAGTCTAAGCGCTAGGAGGATACCTAGATGTAGGGTCGTTGCTTCGGCGATGTAAATTTTTGTTTTTCCGAGGTTGAAATTGGTTCCTTTATGAAGTTTACCCCTTGAGTCTCTTGAAATAATTCCCACTGCTGCCGAGTTACCTCGAATGGAACCGTCGAAGTTAAGTTTGAAGTGATGAGGGGGAGGTCACTCCCAAGAAACAAGAATGTGAGTATTGATGTTTGTTGGAAGATGGAGAAGTGAAAAGGTGGAGATTGATGAACCAGAGTTGTGACAGTGGAGCCGACTATGTTTTAATTCCAATATTTTTGGACCTTGGTGTGAGATTGCTGATCCAGAGTCCAAAAGTTTTGAAATATAAAAGCGGGGGTTGCTGTAGGTTTGAGGTCATTAGTAGAAAAAATAATGGGGGCTTGATCGGAGACTATGAATGTTCCATAAGAAATGTTGCAATTTTCGAAATCCGTGTGAAAGGAAGAGTGACAGATAGCTCTGTCAAGACGCTCATAAATAGTTGAATTATGCCTGGTACTCTTCCAAGAGAAAGCATTTTGGAGACATGGGACATCAATAGCGGAAGATGTAAGCATTAAATGGGGGAGTTTATTGATTTGAGTGATGGTGAGGGGA